>NC_058408.1:70037499-70037679 GCF_002201575.2 Neomonachus schauinslandi
TTCTTTCTTTCTTTCTTTCTTTCTTTCTTTCTTTCTTTCTTTCTTTCATCTCTTTCTTTTTTCTTTCTTTCTTTTTCTTTCTTTCTTTCCTTCTTTCTTTCTTCTTTCTTTCCTTCTTTCCTTCCTTCCTTTCTTCTTTCTTTCTTTCTTTCTTTCTTTCTTTCTTTCTTTCTTTCTTTC
>NC_058408.1:70037689-70308185 GCF_002201575.2 Neomonachus schauinslandi
TTCTTTCTTTCTTTCTTTCTTTCTTTCTTTCTTTCTTTCTTTCTTTCAGATTTGGTTTGTTTATTTGAGAGAGAGAGAGAGAGCACAAGTAGGAGGAGCAGCAGAGGGAGATGGAGAAGCAGACTCCCCACAGAGCAGGGAGCCCGACATGGAGCTCAATCCTAGGACCCTGAGATCATGACCTGAGCCAAAGGCAGACGCTTAACTGACTGAGCCACCGAGGTGCCCCAGGAAGGGTATTTCTTAATTGCTGTTTCAGTGAAACCTAGAAGTAGAGTTTTAAGTTTATTGACCAAGTTGACACTGACAAATGAACCATAGGAAACCATGAAAAGTAATGATTATAAATCATGCTAAACATTAATGCAGCTGGAAGAGATATAGTTTATTGGAAAACAAGTCTGATCCATGTTGTATACATGTTAATATTATCCTCTATGTGCCAAGCATACAGCAAGATAGTTTCCAGAAACTATTTTGTTTGGTTTCTCACAAGAAAACTTCTCATCACTATCCCTGTTTAATAAATGAGAAAATCAAATTCTTGATTTTACTTAAATTGTCCAAGGTCACAAAGGAAGATGCTGATGCTGTGAGGGAAAATAGGCCTTCCATGAAGTTTCATTGCCCAAAACCTCTCAGGTTGAACTCCGCTCAGTGCAGGTAAGGGAAAGAATGGCTTTGGTGTCCCACAGGTTTGTTTCAGATGAGGCTTTGCAACTTACTAGCTCTGTGGCCTTAGCTAAGTTGCTTTGGCTAGTTACGGTTTCCTGAGCTTCTGTTCCCTTTCTATTAGTTTGGAAATAAAAAAAGTTAGTTCAGAGAGTGTCTGTGTGGCAATTAAATGAGAACATGTTTATTATTTTTTAAAACCGAGTATAGCACTTTTGGATTAATAATTATGAATTTCATCCATCTGGCACAAAGTTTCCATAGATGCCAGGTTTGGTCCATTTTCTTTTCCAAATCTCAAAATAGGCACCTCCACTGAGAATTTGCTGTTCCTCTTTTCAAAACACTAAGATGATTGGCTTCTGAAGTTTTCAGAGAGGGTAGGTTTTCTTTCACTTTTATGAGGGAAAAAAGGACCTAATGTGTCAGAGCAAATTATCTCACTTTGTCAATATATTGCTGTGTCCTGTTAATGCAGTATTTAATCTCCATGCCTATTTCCTTTTAAATAAGGTGAGTTATTGTGTCAAGTTATTTGATTTGAATATAAAATTCTTTCCAAAAGTCTAACTGATCCATCCCTCTGTCCTTATTATCCATTTGCATACCTTCTTGGGTGAAATATCAATTGGTTATTTGTTTTCTAAATATTGCATTTTAAGAGTTATATATATCCTACATAGAAGTCTTTTCTCTCAGGTATAGGATTTGAAAATATTTTTTTCCCAGCCTGTGGCTTGTCTTTCATTTTCTTAAATGTGTCTTTAAACTATTAAGAATACTTGCCTAGTGGAATTATATAATGTTTTTTGTTTTCTTCTCAAAGATTTTTAGTTTTGATTCTTACATTTACACTTACAATTCATTTTGAGCTAACAGAGAGATTTTTCAGAGGAAAGTGTACATTAAAACCTCAAGATACCACTTCACACCCACTGTAGTGGTTATAAACAAAGCTACTGAATACACCTCCATTACTAGATATCTATTCAAGAGAAATATTCATATATGTTCACATACATACTTTTAAGGGAATGTTCAGGGTGGGATTATTTGTAAATGTCAATAACTAGAAATAATCCAATTTCCATCAACTGGTGAATAGATAAACTATATGAGGCATATCCACACAGGGGAATATATTCATCAATAAAAAGTACAAATTACTGATGCATGCTACAATATGCATCATCCTCAATGCATCATGCTACAATGATGCATCATCATCAGTCCAGTTTCTGGACTGTCCAAAAAAGGCTAGTCTCTATAGGTAAGACAAAATAATACATCACTGCTGATCTGAGACTGTGGGTGGGAGCAGGGATTACTGCCTACAGGCAAAACAGATCTCTTAGGGGTGATGGAAATGTCTTAAAACTGATTGTACAACCCTGTTAATATAATAACACCATTGAATTTTACATTTATAATTAAAATTATAATTGATATTTCAATAAAGCTATCTTAAAAAGTAAGTAAACCAATTGGAATTCCTTATTCCCAGAGCAAAACTGAAAACACACACACAGGAGGATGTATTTATTGGTTGATAAATGCAAAAGAATTCTTCATCAAGAGTTTGAGTCACTATGAACACCTTTTGATTAACTATTTGTATTGTCTGCCATATGACTAGCTTGCTGCATTCCAATCAGATATACAATTCACCTTAATGCATTAAAACACCCACACCAAAGGAATAATTATTTATCAACTTTTTAGGGAAAATTTTTATATTTCACAATGCTAGCTATTGAAAAACACCCTAACAAGTTACTATTACCAAAAATAACTTTTTAAAGAATTCAGCAGGCTAAATTATGTAAGTTCTGAAGTCCTGCATGTAGAATATTTGAAATATAGAAAAAAAATCCATCAGTCAATGGTCTAAAATGATATAAACATAGAAATATTCCTATGTTTAGGAAGAAAGGAAAGAGGAAATACTTTTGACAGTTACATCTCAATAATGAATAAATTTTATACATTTTTAAGCATTTTTTGAAAATGTCCTGGCACAGATCACTATGCTTTAGCCTCTGAATTAATAAAAATCATGATGGAATTACACATTAGTAATCTGTGCATGATTGTGACATGGGAAGCAGAAAACCAGTGATTCTATAGAGAAAAAAGGCTAGTGTTAAAGTTCTAGGAGAAAATTTTAAAGGATTTTAAAATATGCCTTTTCAGTTAATGTTTATGGTGATATACAAACACACATATAAAGATGTGTGTGAAGACAGAGATAGAGGATAGATAGATGATAGATAGATAGTTACGATATACATACTTATTTATATGCAATGTTTTATCCATTGGATTTCCCTTGACCCACTTAGAGGAACTTGCCAAAGGGCACAGAAGGTCTGGAAATGCAACTTCAAATCCTAAAACAATGCTTGGAGAGCTGGACATACCAAATAGAAGTTTCTGTTCAGTTGGAAATCAGTGCCCAAAACATGGTATATTGTCTTTAATGTTTTATAAAGTACTGGAGGCATTTTTCTGTGGACAGTTGCAAAGATGCGTCTTATCGCATACTTATATTTGCTTAATGCTCTCTGAATTTCAGATGAATCTTCCCCATAATCACTTCATGCATCCCGATACAACAGTTGATGTTCCATTTGAATGCTAGCATAAGTACTATTTTCAAAACCATCTCACATGCATTACACAATAAAAACTTCAAAATGAGTGAGGAAATTTTCTATTTCCAGGAGCATATGCTTTATTTTTTTTTAATTTGCCATTTGTTCAGTGATTGAATAGATGTCACCATCTTAATAATGAAAATATAATACCCATATCAATTATATGCTTGAGGGAATTCACTTCCTCTCTGGTTGTGCTGTTACCTCTGCAACAGAGGAAGATTGGTTGAGGAACACAAAATTTCTATGTATAATTTATGGAGGGCATTAGAGTAGATTAGCTGCAAACAAGCACTCCTTAAACTTATAAACACATACAATTTGTATATTTGCAACTTCTTTACTACAAATGTGATATTTTTTAAACTATGGATCTTTTTAACCTATTGGTTATTTTGAAATTAATGTACATTAAACTTTTGTACATAAAGTATGGATATACATGTCTAATATACCTACAATTTTTTTTGAATCATTACTGTCCAATTGAATCTTCCATCACTGGAAATATTATTTTTTTTAAGATTTTATTTATTTAGGGGCGCCTGGGTGGCTCAGTTGGTTAAGCGACTGCCTTCAGCTCAGGTCATGATCCTGGAGTCCCAGGATTGAGTCCCGCATCGGGCTCCCTGCTCGGCAGGAAGCCTGCTTCTCCTTCTGACCCTACCCCCTCTCATGCTCTCTCTCTCTATCTCATTCTCTCTCTCAAATAAATAAATAAAATCTTAAAAAAAAAAGATTTTATTTATTTATTTGAGAGAGAAAGCATGTGCAGGAGCAGGGGAAGGGGCAGAGGGAGAAACAGACTCCTCACTGAGTGTGGAGCCTGACACGGGCTCCATCTCAAGACCCTGAGATCATGACCCAAGCAGAAACCAAGAGTCCATGCTCACCGACTGAGCCACTCAGGCGCCCCCATCAGTGGAAATATCCTAAAATTTTCATTGTCTGGTATGGCAGCCATTAGTTATATATTGCTATTGCTCATGAAATGTGGCTAATGTGATTTAGAAACTAAATTTTAAATTTTATTTAGTTTACCCTAATAATATTAAATCTAGATGTAAGATGAGGTCATTTAATATGTTTGGGGAAAAAATGATTCCAAAGTCAATATTTCCATGGAAATTTGTAATTAATAGATAAAAGGCACCCAAACCCTCAAACATAAACAGATTAACAAAATCAATCCTCATTAGTCTAATCAGATGTGCCTTTTAGAAAGTGTCGTTTAAAGAAAAAAGAATCATTTGTTTTCTCCACTGTATATATGTAGAATATTTACAAAGTGTTAAAAAATAGATTCACCAAGCAGGAAGGACTCTCAGGAGTCAGGCAGGAAGATTCTTTACTGAAAGCAGAGGGAAAGCTTTGTCATTACAAGTATGTACATAATACAAATTACAGTGGAGCTTATTAAAACTTCAGTGAAAAACTACCCTTTTTCAGAGTCCATCGTCTCTCATGGTTCTTCTACCCCTCTGATTCCCCCCCTTCATTTTTCCCCTCCTGCTATCTTCTTCTTCTTTGAGCACATACCCTCCCCAGTGTCTATCACCCAGTCACCCCATCCCTCCCACCCCACCCCCCACTCCAGCAACCCTCAGTTTGTTTCCTGAGATTAAGAATTCCTCATATCAGTGAGTTCATATGATACATGTCTTTCTCTGTTTGACTTATTTTGCTCAGCATAATACCCTCCAGTTCCATCCACGTCGTTGCAAATGGCAAGATCTCATTCCTTTTGATGGCTGCATAATATTCCATTGTATATATATACCACCTCTTCTTGATCCATTCATCTGTCGATGGACATCTGGGCTCTTTTCACAGTTTGGCTATTGTGGACATTGCTGCTATAAACATCGGGGTGCACGTACCCTTTCGGATCCCTACTTTGAAAAACAAACTGAGGGTTCTAGAGGGGAGGGGGGTGGGAGGATGGGTTAGCCTGGTGATGGGTATTGAGGAGGGCACGTTCTGCATGGAGCACTGGGTGTTATGCACAAACAATGAATCATGGAACACTACATCTAAAACTAATGATGTAATGTATGGGGATTAACATAAGAATAAAAAGAAAAAAAAAAAAAAGACCGTGCATAAAGCTGCCTCTCTTACAATACGCTATAACAAATTATTATTAATTGCTTACTATTGTTTATGAGCAAAAATATATGCAACTCATGCCCTCGATGAGTTTGCTTATTAGAAAAGGAGAAAGATATCATTCGAATAATTGTATAATCAATTGTAAAAATGCAACTGCAACCAGTATTAAAAAGTCCACAGTTTTGTGAACCTACGATAAAGAAGCTTGATTTAGGCTTATGGTGAAGGATTTTGAGCAGAAATCTAAGGAAAGTTTAAGAGTTAACCTGATTTTTTTAAAAAAATAAAAAAAGACTGCTCCATGAGAGTACATCATCATTTTTAAAACATGTAGAGGAAATTATTTGGATCCTTTACACACATAAAATATACTTTGTATGGCTCTACTCATCATTTGTATTTATTTATTTATTTGTTTGTTTGTTTATTTTTATTTTTATTTTTTTTAGATTTTTTATTTATTTATCTGAGAGAGAGAATGGGAGACAGAGAGCATGAGAGGGGGAGGATCAGAGGGAGAAGCAGACTCCCCGCTGAGCAGGGAGCCCGATGCGGGACTCGATCCAGGGACTCCAGGATCATGACCTGAGCCGAAGGCAGTTGCTTAACCAACTGAGCCACCCAGGCGCCCCCATTTGTATTTATTAAGATGCATTTTATGACCCATAAGATGGGCTTGTTTGATCATTTGGCGTGCACTGGGGAAGAATGAGTATTCTGCCATTTCGTGTAGTATTCTATCAAATATTGTAAATTGCTTACTGAAATCCCAACTGTAACTATAGATTCATTTCTCCTTTCAAATCAGCCAGTTTTTGATTCATATATTTTGATGGTCTCTTATTCGGTGTAAATAAACATTTATGATTATTAAGTTCACATGATGAACTGACCACTTGATGATTCTTTATTTCTGGTAGTATTTTTTGCTCTGAATATACACATATATATTAAAATAACCACCCCAACATTCTTTTAATTAGCATCAGCATGACAAACTTTTTCCCACCCTTGTATCTATTTGTCTTTATATTTAGTGCATTTCTCTCTTTTTTTTTAAAGATTATTTATTTTAGAGAGAAAAAAAGAGAGAGCACATGCAAGTGGGGAGAGGGGCAGAATTTGAGAGAGAGAGAGAATCCTCAAGCAGACCCCATGCCAGGCGCATCCATCCCAGGACCCTGCGACCATAACCTGAGCTGAAATCAAGAGTCGGATGCTTAACCAACTGTACAACCCAGGTGCCCCTGGTGCATCTTTTAACGTAATTGTTGTGCTTTTAGATCCAATCTGATAATCTCTGCCTTTTGTGTCTTTAAAGCACTTACATTTAATGTAGCTATTCATATAATTAGGCTTAAAGTCTATCATTTTGCTATTCGTTTTCTATTTCCCTCATCTCTTTTTTCTCCTTCTTCATTTTTTCTGCTTGTTTTAGATTTGTTAATATTACTTAGGTTCTCTTTTATCTATTTTATTGGCTTATTAGCTGTAACTCTTTACTTCCATATTTTAGAAGTTGCTTGTATTAGTTTTCTATTGCTGCCATACAAATCACTACAATTCAGTGTCTTAAAATAACACTCATTTGTTATCTCATATTTTCCATGGGTCAGGATTTCAGGCAGTTTCCATAGGACAGGATTTTTGCATTCTTTTCAGGGTCTTAATAGGGTGGCAACCAAGATGTTAACCTGGCAGGATTCTTTTTGGGAGGCTCAATTAGGGAATAATTTGCTTCCAAGAAACACTTTAGCCTCTTGTGATTGTGTGATGGAGGGCCCCATCTTACTAGCCACTGGCTAGAATCTATTTTGGGGTCCAAGAGCCTCTGTGATCCTCACCACTGATGGTTTCAACAGGCCTGTTTGCTTCTTCAAGGCCCGCAGGAGAGCTCCCTCTCGGGGTTGCTGCGGAGCATGATGTCACGAAATGACATCATCGGAGTGATGTGTTTTGCCTAATGTAGCCTAATCAACAGATGGATACTCCACCACCAGTACTATATTCTATTGCTTAGAAACAAGTCCTAGGTTTCACCGAGAAAGATTATACAAGAGTAACTCATTGGTGGCCACCCTGGGGTATCCACACCACTTCTTAAAGAGTTACAGTCCACGGCTTTCTTTTACCAGTCTACTTTCACCTGATATGCAGCTTTACATAAATGACAAAGATGTGTAATTCACTTTTGTTTCTTCCCCCCGACCCTTTTTTTCTGCTGCATTTTACTTTTGTATATGTTATAAATCCTACATTATTGCTGTTTTTATTAATGTAGTTCATTAACTTTTTTTTAAAGATTTTATTTAGTTGAGAGAGAGAGAGAGCACAGCAGGGGGAGTGGCAGGCAGAGGAGAAGCAGGCTCCCTGCTTAGCAAGGAGCCCCATGTGGGACTCGATCCCAGGCCCCTGAGATCATAACCTGAGCCGAAGGCAGATGCTTAACCAACTGAGCCACCCAGGTGCCCCTGTAGTTCATTATCTTTTTAAAAAAAGATTTAAGTATTAAAAAAAGACACATTTTTATTCATGTAGTTACTATTTCTGGTGTTGTTCATCTCTCTGTAGACAATCAGATTTCAATCTAATGTCATTTCCTTCTGCCTAATAAGAGTTCTTTCACATTTCTTGTAGTGTGGATCTGCTAATGATAAATTCCTTCAGCATTTGTATGTCTGAATGTGTCTTTAGTTAACCTTCGTTTTCCGGAAGGTTTGCTTCCATTTATTTTTTATTTATTTATTTTCTAGCGGTACTTTAAAAATGTTGCTTCACTATGGTGTTTCTTGCATTGTTTGCAATAAGAAAGCTACTATAATTCTTATTTTTGTTTCTTTGTATATAACATACCCTCTCCCTACCCCCTCCCCCCAGCTGCTTTCAAGAATTAAAAAAAAAATTAAAAAAAAAAAGATTTTCTCCTATCAATGGTTTCAAGCTATACAGTTATGTAGGTCTTAGTATAGTTTTCTTCATGTTTCTTGTGTTTAGGTTTTATCGAATTTCATTTTCATCAAATTTCAAATTCTTTGGTCATTATTACTTACTTACTTATTACTTTGTCCTCTTGCCTCCTTCAGGGACTTCATTTATAAGTATATTAAGCTGTTACAAACTGTCCCACAGCTTACTGTATTTTGTTCTATTTCATTTTGTTTTAATATTCTATAATTCATGTTAGTTTCTAAGCCAGTCTTCAATTTCATTTTTTTCTTTATGTAATGTTTAATCTGCTACTAACCTATCTATTTTCATCTATCACATTGTAGTTTTCACCACTGTAGTTTTCACAAGTTTGATTTAGATCTTTATTACATATCTCATATCTCTGAAAGAGCTTTATGGAGACCCATTTAAGTGTAAATCGAATGGCTTTTTGTATACAATGTGTAACCTCTCCATAATCTAATTTTAGGACATTTTAATTTACCCCTACAAGAAACCCTATGTCCCTTTGCAGACCCTCTCCATACCCTAGCCACCCCCCTCCCTCGCCCCACCAGCGCCCCTACCGCCATCCCAGTCCTGGACAACCACTAGTCTACTTTCTCATTCCTTAGATTTGCCTAATCTGATCATTTCATATAAATGGGATCATACCATACGGTCTTTTGGGACTGTTTTTTTTTTTGTTTTTCACTTTGCACAATGTTTTCAAGGTTCATCTGTGCTTCAGCATGTATGCCTCATTCTCTGTTATTACTGAAAAATACCCCATTGAATGGATGTAGATTTTCTTTTCCAAGTCACCTGCTGATGGACATTTGGGTTGCTTCTACTTTTTGGCCCTTGTAAATAATACTCTATGGACACCTGTGTACAAGGTTTTTGCGAACACGCTTTCCTTTCTTTTGGATATATGCCTGGAAGTGGAATTGGGTCTATATGATCACTCTGTGTTTAACATTTTGAGGAACTGCTAAGCTGTTTCCCAAGGCAGATGCATCATTTTATATCCCCACCGGCAGCACCAACATTCCACTTTCTGCACAACCTCACCTTTTATTATATTATTTATTTTAACTCTGCTTATTTTTTTGAACATAACTGTTTCCAGTATCCTTGCCTGTTTGATTCTAACATCAATTTCTGTTCTGATTAGTGATTGTTTTTTTCCTTCTCATTATGGGTTTTCTTTTCCTCCTTTTTTGCAAACTTGGTGGTTTTTAATTGGATGCCAGACGTTGTAAATTGTACGTTAATGGCTGCTGGACATGTTTCTGTGAATATTATTTTGCTTTGGTCTGTCACATATTTAGGTGATTTGTTCACAGTCTGAGCCGTGAAGTGGCATTAGAGGGGCGACCAGTCTCCGGCTACCTGCTCCCCACCGCGGAGGCACGCCTATCTGAGCACCCTACCCCGGGCCCCCAGCTGGTGCAGCTTTCGGCCGAACGGGAGGAGCCGGTCACGGTTCCTGCCTCTCCAGACTCCGCACGCCCTTCCCGGGCAGCCCCCCCCCCCACCCCGGGGCCCACGGCGCCCCGCACTCAGCGGACCCTCGACAACTCGCGGAACCCCGGCCGGGTTGGTCGGCGGATCCCCGGCTCGTGGGCGGGTCCCCAGCTGGTGGGCGGATCCCCGGAGTGGCGGGCAGGCACCAGTAGGCGCCGGGAGACGGACCTCCGGACACGTCGGAAAGCGACTCGCTCCGGCCCTGGCATCACCGGCCCCCTGCACTTCCAGGATCCCTGTTCTTTCCTACGGATGCTAAGCGTCTGGGGAAACACACCGAGTGTTCTCCCTCTACCACAACATAATTTTTTTAAGGGAACTCAGTGCCCAGAGCCTCCCCTAAAATCCAAACTCAGGGACTTGTTCTCTGGGTCCCGCGAAGTAGGAACCGGCCGCACGGCGCGGGCCTGGCCCACGCCACACCTCCAGGCTCAGCACCGCCTACGGGCAGCGCGCATGCGCAGGATTCCGGCGCGCCAGCCGCGCCCAGCCACGACCGCGCCGGCGCCAAACATCCAGAGTTCCAACCGCTCGTCCGTGCCTGCCAATCAGAGAGCACGCTGACCCTTGGTTCCCGCCCACTGGCCCCGCAGCCAATCACCTGCCCCGGCGCGCAGCCGCGGCGAATCCAAAGGGCAGTGCGGGCGGGGGGCGGAAGAGCAGAAGCCCGCCGCCCGCAGGGATGGAGGAGGCAGAGGCCGGGGCGCGAGCCTCAGCGCTAGAGTAAGCTAGCTGCCAGCCGGGGGCGGGCGGGCGGGCGGGCGGGGAGGGCCCTGCAGGACCCAGGGTACCCCCCGGGGGTCCCGGCAGCCCGCTGTGCCGGCCGCGGGGATTGCGAGAGGGACTGCGCTCTCCCGGCGCGCGCACAACACGGCGAGTTCCCGCGCACTTGACGTCCCCTCGCGGGTAGCGGCGTCCTCGCAGGACACGTATGGGAGGGTCACTTAGCTTCTCTGCCCCCACGTCCATGCGCATTCCCCCATCCTTGCCTGCCTGGGGGCGCTGTAGGCCCCAGCGGGGAAGGACCAGGAGAGCCTGGAACCAACCTCCTCAGACCCTGCCCCAGGACGCTCCCTGTCTGGGATCCCCGCTGCCTATCAGAGCGGGGCCCCTTGTCTTCCTGTCCCTGTGTTTCCCTGACTCTTCTTGCTCTGCTTAGCTTTGCTCAGGGTACGTATTGTCTTTATACACACGCCGTTCCTGCTCCCAGATACCCTGCAGGCTACCGGTCAGGGCAAGACTTGGCATTGGTACGGGTCTGTACGCGTCTGTGCACGCCAGCGGGCCAGGACGAGCACCCCAGGAGTCTCCCGTTTCCCCTGTTTGCTTCACCTCAGGGCCCTGGCCAAGCTGGCAGACATCCTGGAGCCCATCGGCCGGCAAGAAGAGGCAGAACTGCCGGCCCAGATCCTGGCGGAGTTTGTGATGGTATGTGCAGGATGGGCAGCTGGGGCCTCTCCTGGGTCTTCTCCGGGAGCTACTGGGCAGCACCGATGGCGGGCGCCCTGGAAGGCAGTCTCAACCTGCGGCACACACAGGTAATGATGTTCCCTGCCTCTGCCCACTCTCCAAACAGGACTCCCGCAAGAAGGAAAAGCTGCTCTGCAGCCAGCTTCAGGTAGTAGACTTCTTGCAGAATTTCTTGGCTCAGGAGGACGTTGTCCAAGAACTAGACCCCTTGGCTTCTGAAGACACCAGCCGTGAGTGGGCACCGGGGTGGGATGGGGAAGTAAGGGGATGTCAGTCGGGTCAGCTCTTTGGCTGATGGGAAGACAGAGGCCCAGTGTTGCAGGCAGGCAGGCTATTCTCCCTTATGTTCTCATCCTCGGTGGCTCCTTTCAGGGCAGAAGGCACTTGCGGCCAAGGAGCAATGGAAGGAGCTGAAGGCCACCTACCAAGAGCATGTGGAAGCCATCACAGGTGCCCTGACCCAGGCCTTGCCCACAATGGAGGAGGCTCAGAGGAAGCGGGTGCAGCTCCTGGGAGCCCTGGAAGAGCTCCAGGCCAAGGTGAGCCAGGCTGAGGGGAGAGGAGGGCAGGCAGAGAGGAGGGAAAGGGCGTGCATGCTGGGCTGGGCCTACTGGCCACCTCCCAGAATCCAACCAGAAAAACACTCCTCTCCTCCTTGTTCCCCTCCTCTGCTTCCCTACAGAAGCAGGTGGCCACGGAGAGACTGAGGACAGCCCAGAAGCAGTGGCAGCTGCAACAGGTGGGTCCACACCCCTAGGAAAGTCTCCCTTCCCCGCCACCGTACCGTTGCATGGGCTCAGTCCTCTGCCTAGAGTCCCTCTGCCTCTTCTCTTGTGCGGTGTTATAGCACAGGTACCAGCATCCTCACTTACTGTGTTACGACTTTGGGCCGTCCCCTCACTTCCTGTGCTTCCGCGTCTTGCTTGTGACGTGGAGGCGACATTAGCACCTACGGTACAGAGCTCAGTTGATGAAATCGCTAGCAGAGCAAGTGCTTATGTGGACACATGGCAGCACATAGCAGACTAAATGAGTTATCATGTTTGTGCCCCTTTTCTCCTGAATGCTTCACACTGGAATGGCTCATTCTCACCCTTTTTCTCTAGGGCCCTTGTTTTGCCTAAAGTGGGTAGGGTCCCTCTTTCCATCTGTGGGTCTGAGCCCCAAGTTGGGTCTAGCCTGGAGGGATTAAGAGAGTGGCTGTAAGTCCTGCGCATCTGAGGAGCTGTGTCTGCCTTCTCATTCCTGGTAGGAGAAGCACCTTCAGCATCTGGCAGAAGCCTCTGCGGAGGTGAGGCAGCAGCAGAGAGGGACGCAGCAGGAGCTTGAGCGGCTGTCTCAGGAACTTGGAAGACTGCAGGAGCAGGCGGGGCAGAAGCAGGACACGCTTCACAGGTGAGGCTGGGAGTGTGGGCTGCAGACCCAGCGTGGTCCAGTTTCCCTTCCTTACAGCCCGCCTCTCCTTCCAGGCACCAGACCTTCCTCCAGCTGCTACGTACTCTGCAGGGTCAGCCGCCATTCCCTGAGGCAGAGGCAGAGCTGCCACGGAAGCTGGACCTTCCTGAGGGTGAGCCCCAGGAGCAGAAGCCTGGGGCTATCATAGGGAAGGACAGGAGTGTGCCGTCCAAGGTGAACTGAGAGGTGGGCCGGGGGCTGGGGAGGTGCAGAAAGAAGCTGGGAGGTAGGCCTCACCCAGCACCCATACCCTGTCTCCGTCCCTATGGCTGATGGCCCACAGCCTGCTGGAGATGCGAGCTCGCCTGAGCTTCCTGAGGGACAGCAACATGGGAAAGGAACCTAGAGCAGGTCAGACTCCAGCTCAGGCCTTGGTGTCCCTGGACTGCAGGTACGGAAGGAGGGAGACCTCTGGGCTCTGTTTTCACAGAGGGGACAGGAGGTGGGAAGAAGCAAGGATTTATCTATGGCTGAAGCTTATCGCCACATCCTGTGCCCAGCCTGCCCTGGGCTAACCCCTCTCTGTCTTCCTGAATCCCCTAGTCCCACGCTTATTGCAGGATGGACTAGGAACTCCTGAGTGCAGCCTGGTTTCTGACCATGATGGGGGTGTGTTCTGGATTCTGTTAGTTAAAAGCCCTAGAGCTCTCAGTTATCTCTTTTCCTATGTTGGTGGGAAGAGCCACACTTGAAGCCAACAGTATGACAGGTGCTGGGACTGGTGTGAATAGAGAGGGTGCAGATGGGAAGGGGGCCCTGGCCTGGAGCCTCCGGGGCTGCTTGTCCAAATCCATATGAATCAAACATGCTGAGCTGATTAACTCGGGGAGGAGGAGAGTGCTTTGTGCAGGTGGTTAGATACGGGAAGATAATTTTAATTGCTGACCCAAACATTGATTGAATCCGTGCTTTGTGCCAGGCCCCTTGCTATGAACTGAAGCTACAGCAGCGGGCTTGTCTGATAGTCCTTGGCTGTGGGGAACATAATGAACGTGAACAATAAACAGGTCAATGCCTGATTGCAGAGTATGGGAAAACAAACTAAAACAATAGTATGGTAAATTTAGAGCGGTAGTAACAAGAGAGACCCTCATCTGCGGGTGTGTGTGTGTGTGTTCTTTGTTCTGTGTCTTTTCGCCTCCGCTCCTCCATGTGTCTCTTGCTGGGTGCAGGGACAGTGGGGGCATAGGCGTGTGGGAGAGATTACCTCCCTGATTGGGAGCGTGGGGCTGCTGGCGAAGAGAGAGGGATACCAGTGACAGCTGCAGTGGGAAACCCATTCTTCAGCTTAGAACAGGACCCTCCCATGTGAGCAAGACCTAAGCATCTCTGAGAAAGAGACACTGGGGCTTTGCTTTTGGCAAGAGAGTTTCAAGAGACACTGGGCTCTGCTGTGTCTCTGACCAGGATGCCTTCTTGGAGGTGGAGATTGAGATCCTTGCTCACTCTGATCATTTGCTCTGCTTTTCTCAGGTCCTGAGTGTTCTAATTATTCTTTTGAATGTGTTGGCCCCATTGTTTAGGTATGAAATGAGACAGATAACAGAGGTCTTTGAAGACTCAGTCATGACGGAGTGAGGGGGTCGGTGAGGATTGAGGATACTTCTCTAGGGAGCACACAGATACCCGGAGAGGCTCCCTTTGTCTGCCCATCCACCTCCTCACAGGTGGTTCTGAATGTAGCCTTCTAGCAACCCACATAGCAGTCCTATCCTTCCGCTGCTTCCCGCTGGGTGGGCTCCCCTCCCCTGCATTCTGGTTTATTTCTGTAGTCTTGTAGACGCTGAAATTTTTATGGTATGCAGGGGAGAGCAGGAATACCCACGCTGAGGAAGGAGGGCCTACTAGGGGGCGCTGGGGTATGTGTTGGGATGGTGTGGACTCACCATGTCCTTGCACACATGGTGGCTGACAGAGAGTCAGCAGGGACAGGAGGATACTCCCTGGAGCCCTGCAGGTGGAGGTCAAGGATGATGTCCTGAGATGCTCCGCGTCAGCGGACAGGGGAAGAGATTGGGCAGATGCACAGTAGTCAGACTTAGACCTCTGAGGAACTTCTGGGAACCAGCTTTGTCTCGAGGAGTATGGATGAGTCAGTGCATACGTGAGGCCAAAGGGGAGGGGAGGCTTGAGTGTTTTATTGGCCAGTGTGGTCTGTGGCGTTGGTGTTCTGCACTGACAGCTCAGGAATTGGGGTTTATTTTCAGATAGGAGCTGGATCTCAGCTTCTAGCTGCTCTGTCGTCCCTTAGGTTCCCCTAAATACTGTCCTTGTTTATTGTTTTTGCATCAAGCATTCGTGTGCAAGGTGGGAGCCTCCCCCTGAGAAATTGTGGTCTCTGCTGCCTGCTGAGCATCTCCTCTTCCTGTTCTCCATCTGACGGAGGGACACGGAGACCAGTGAGGTGCAGGGAGGGATGGACACTAGTCAGGACTGGAAGTGTCCTTGATAAACAAAAGGGATGGTAGGCTTAGTTTGATTACATAAAAACTCTGATTTCCATAAGAATAATGTTTTCCTTTTAAACAAAATTTTCTTTTGTGATGAAATATTATTTTGCTTTTTTTCCCTGAGTTTTATTTTCATATTTTCTAGCTACTGTCACATTTTTCTAAGAATTTTTCATTTCTAATTTTTTAAGCTTATTGGTATAAAGTTGTGATGATTTTTTTTTTTATCCTTTTAATGTTTACAGCCTGTTGTAGGATGTTAGACTCCTGATGTTTTTGTGTCTTACCTGAATTTCCCTTTGATCTATCTTCAGATGTTCATTCAGTTTCAGATATTGAAAGAGTCAGAGATTGGCTTTTGTCATCCAGCGTTGTATGTCAGTTCTGACTCATCAATTTGTAGTCCTGTCTCCATCTCCGACCTTCTGTGTTTTGGTGGAGAAGAACTTTTTTGGTAAACTTTTAATTTGTATCGGTTGATAAACTTGTGTATTTGGTTCTTGATTTGTTTTCTTAAATAAACATGTAAGGCTATACATTTTTTCTGGTTTTCTCTTAAGTATTTTCATGCTCATTCAACTTACAGAATTTTTTCTTTCCCATTACAATTATTTGATTTATGAGTTTCTTAGAAAAATAATTTTGAAATTTTCTACTCTATATGAGAAGATAATTTTTCTAAGTTTATTCTAATTTGGTCAAAGAATGTCCTATATATAATAAACACTTTGAAGTTTGGTGAAGGGAGCAGTTGGAGCCATGAATGTGGTCTCTCTCTTTTTTTATGTTTCACGTGGATTTGAAAAGAACGTCTCTTTTGGAATTGTCATGTGTGGTGATTTCTATATGTCTGTTAGATTATGCTTGTTATGTGTTCGGTTAATCTTCTATACTTAATTATTGTTTTCTGATTATCACCTTCTGAGAGGTGTGTTCAGGTCTCCAAGTGTGACAGTGGATCTGTTTATTTCTCTTTCTGGTTCTGGTAAAGTTTGCTTTACATGCTCTGTGGCTGCTTGATGAAGGCATGGCACGTTGACACACATGTCTTCTAAACGGAACTTGACAGTCGTCTGGTGGCCTCCTCCATCTCTGGGTGAGTGTTCCTTAGCTTGAGATGGGATGAATACCAGTACACCCCAGCCAGCTCCCTTACCGATCCCTCTCCTGCTCCGTCTCTCCCACAACCTTCTGAGTTTCAACCTTTCTTTATCCTTGTGTGTATCTTTTTTTTTTTAAAGCAGTTTTTTTTTTTTTTTAAGATTTTATTTATTTATTTGACAGAGAGAGAGACAGCGAGAGAGGGAACACAAGCAGGGGGAGTGGGAGAGGGAGAAGCAGGCTTCCCGCAGAGCAGGGAGCCCGATGCGGGGCTCGATCCCAGGACCCCGGGATCATGACATGAGCTGAAGGCAGATGCTTAACAACTGAGCCACCTAGGCGCCCCTGTGTTTTACTTTTATACCACTGTTTTTAAAGATCCAGTTTCATAATTTTTGTCCCTAAGATTTTGTATTTGTGTCACGTTTTTCGTTCACTCTCCCTTGTTTTTTTTTTAACTTTATTATGTTAATCACCATACATTACATCATTAGGTTTTGATGTAGTGTTCCATGATTCATTGTTTGCGTATAACACCCTGTGCTCCATGCAGTATGTTCTGTCTTTAATACCCATCACCAGGCTAACCCATCCTCCCACCCCCCTCCCCTCTAGAACCCTCAGTTGGTTTCTCAGAGTCCATCGTCTCTCATGGTTCTTCTCCCTCTCCGATTTCCCCCCTTCATTTTTCCCTTCCGGCTATCTTTTTTTTTTTTTTAACATATAATATTTGTTTCAGGGGTACAGGTCTGTGATTCATCAGTCTTGCACAATTCACAGCGCTCACCCACGTACCCTCCCCAATGTCTATCACCCAGTCACCCCATCCCTCCACCCCCCTCATTTCAGCAACCCTCAGTTTGTTTCCTGAGATTAAGAATTCCTCATATCAGTGAGGTCATATGATACATGTTTTTCTCTGATTGACTTATTTCGCTTAGCATAATACCCTCCAGTTCTATCCACATCATTGCAAATGGCAATATTTTGTTCCTTTTGATGGCTCCATAACATTCCATTGTGTGTGTGTGTGTATGTGTGTGTGTATACATACACACATATATATACACACACACACACACACACACACCACATCATCTTTATCCGTTCATCCGTTGATGGACATCTTGGCTCTTTCCATATTTTGGCTATTGTGGACATTGCTGCTGTAAACATTGGGGTGCAGGTGCCCCTTTAAATCACTACATTTGTATCTTTGTCTCCCTTATTTCTTATATATTCCTTTTTTGCCTCTGGTTTTGTTTATTTATCATTTCATTTTCATTCCTTTTATCTTTTTCTTCTGAAGTCCTTCACTGATTATTATCCCAGTTTAGCTTTGAAGTCTATAGTAAAGTATAACAAGTACTGAAGCTTAGAAGACTTGACCGTTGACAATACTCTGAACTAATGATGTTTTTGTCCAGTTTATTACTTCTAGCCTATTCTGTTCTCGGAAGTTGGACTTCCTGTTCTCTACAGTGTTTTGTTCATATTCACTCATTTACTTTGATTTTTTTTTGCCTGCTTGATTTTTATATGTCAGAGCTTTCATATAGGATAATGTCCCCACCTGAAATACATGTATCAGACTTTCTTGGTTATGGTCTGGAGGCTGTATAACACTTCAGTATTTCTTACTATGGAATGTTTTTATTTTATTCTCATTCTTTTTTTTTTTTTTTTTTAAGGTTTTATTTATTTATTTGAGAGGGAGAGCAAGAGTGCACAAGCAGGGGCAGGCAGAGGAAGAGGGAGAAGCAGGCTTCCTCCTGAGCAAGGAGCCCAATGTGGGACTCGATCCCAGAACCCTGGGATCATGACCTGAGCTGAAGCAGATGTTTAACCGACTAAGCTACCCAGACGCCCCTTTTATTCTCATTCTTTAAAGATGTTTTTATTACGTAGAGAATGTTTAGTAGACAGGTAGTTTCATTTAAAACATTGAAGATCTTGTCCTGTGATTATCTGGCTTTCACTTTGCTGATAGAAGTCAGCTGCTTGGGGCGCCTGGGTGGCTCAGTAGCTAAGTGTCTGCCTTCAGCTCAGATCATGATCCCAGCCAGGGTCCTGGGATCAAGCCCTTCATTGGGCTCCCTGCTCGGTGGGAAGCCTGCTTCTCCCTCTCCCACTCCCCCTGCTTGTGTTCCCTCTCTTGCTGTGTCTCTCTCTGTCAAATAAATAAATAAAATCTTTAAAAAAAAAAAAAAAAAAGTCAGCTGCCTGTTAAAAGCTCTTCCTATATGTCTGGATCATTTATTCATTCATTCTAAAGTTAGTTGGGCTTGTTAAATCTGAAATTACCAGTCTTTAAACA
Source organism: Neomonachus schauinslandi (assembly GCF_002201575.2). Taxonomy (NCBI): domain Eukaryota; kingdom Metazoa; phylum Chordata; class Mammalia; order Carnivora; family Phocidae; genus Neomonachus; species Neomonachus schauinslandi. The sequence continues at coordinate 70,056,382 of NC_058408.1, forward strand.
GTTCTGGAGTTTTTTCAGCCTGTTTAAAAAATGGTCTTACCTCTTCTGTACAAGCTTCTTCCACACCATTTAGACATCAGTTAGGTTTTTTTAACTTCGTTCTTCATGTTACATAAACTTTCTCTTATATTTATAATTTTTTCTCTCTAGAATGCATCTTTAGATGCTTTCCTTTATTTTGTTAACTGTATGTTACTAACCTGTTGTTTTATCATTCGTTTCTTAATTTTTGTTCTTGATTTTCAAGCAGATATAGTAGACCTCAGTTTACGTTATTTGGATTTTTGTTGTTATTCTGGCCTACGTTTTGAGCATATCTTTTCTCCTCTTAATACAACATATACAGGCCTTTTGTTGTCTGGGTTGGAAAGGTTCATGATTTCCATCTTTGCGGGCCTGGATCCTTTATCACATACACTCCCTATTTCTGTTTCGTGGTCCATTTTGATGGAACTCTATTGTTGAGAATTCTTGTGGCTGGTTACAGAGTTGAGAAGATTTGTTTTTACTTCTGTCAGTCGCTTGTGGATACCACCAATACATTTAGAAAAAATGTTTAAAGATATATGTTAATGTTCTTTATGTCTCTCCTCATTTTCATTCTGCTGTTTGAAGATTTTCTTTCTTTTTCATTAATATTTCTCAGAGATTTTTTTTCTATCTTTCAAAAGCACAAGCTTTTGGCATTATTTTAATACTGTTTTAATGTTCTTTCATTATTTTCCTTTCCAAGGTACCATCCTACAATTCCTTATTGAATTCTATTTTTATGTGACTTATTTCTGCCAGGAAGATATTCTTGTTAACACTGGATAGTTTCAGCAAAGTAAATACCTCTCATTCTTTCTTGACAATGTTAAAATTTGTAAGACTAAGGTTTCACTTTGAATATTCTACCCTATGTGAGAAGAAAGCTATTCTAGAATAAAAGAATAATATAAAATACATGTGTTCTATAATAACAAATTAAATGATAATAAAAGAAAGTTATTCTAACCATTCTAGGATCTATGGTTAATATACCTCATTCCTGTCTTATACAATTTATGCAACTTTTTGTATTCCAATTTGTATGTGTCTTCTTTGAGGCAGTTATGTATACATTTTGAAATACAGAGTGTGAAATTAAACTAATTTCATTATTACTAGCCTAGTCTTTAAATGGCCCATTTGCTCCTTTGAACACTGGGCTCTGAGGAATTTAGTGTTTGGGTCTTGATATACTTTGATTTTGAAATGTAGGGTAACCTAGGCATTAGGTCTCAGTCTCAGGAATTAACATCTTTTATGTTTGTTTCAGGCCTTTTTAAACAGTTTTTTTGGGGGGGAGTGTAAATTCTTTTATTGATGTTGTTAAATTGAATTTCTGTAACTGTTGACATAGTTATAAAAAAGGCCTTGTTAATCTTCACGGAGCTCTGCAATATACAAAAATTAGCTGTTGGATGCCATATTCCCATGTATTTCTAAATTTTAAATTGCCAGATGGGTTTTACCAAATACACCTATCCAAGGCATGCATGATTCATTTCATCCTGCATTTCTTAGTTATTAAATCCTAGTGAAGGAGTTGATAATTACTTAAATGGATTGATTACTATAGGCCTAAAACAGTGTTTTGAAATAGAAAAAAGGGGTAAACCCAGAACTATTTTCAGAGGCTGACCAGACTATTGTAAGGGATTATCACATGTAAGCATTATAAAAGAAATGAAGAAAAAATATATATGTGTGTGCACAAGAATTTGTTCTATTTACACCATACTATAAAAAATGATAGAAAAAACTAATTGAGTTGGGAGTCATCAAAGTAGGGTTTGTTTATGAAAGAATGAATGAGTTTAAATTATGCTATAGATTCTCAGTGTTATAAAATTGTGTTGCAAAAACTTCAGGTCTAATTTTAATAACCAATCATAAACAGTAAGCATATCAGTTTCATTAATTAAAATACGAGTTTAAAAGGTAGGTATATTAATTTTCAAGTTTTTCATGTAAGTTATCAGTGGACAAGAAGTTACGCTTTATGTGGCTTTGAGGGAAAAGACTTTTTTTTTTTTTTTTTAAAGATTTTATTTATTTGAGAGAGAGAGAATGAGAGAGAGCAAGCACATGAGAGGGGGGAGGGTCAGAAGCAGACTCCCTGCCGAGCAGGGAGTCCGATGCGGGACTCGATCCAGGGACTCCAGGATCATGACCTGAGCCGAAGGCAGTCGCTTAACCAACTGAGCCACCCAGGCGCCCTGAGGGAAAATACTCTTTAGGGACAGAGGCCAGTCCCCCTTCTCCATATCTGGATTACCTGGCCCAGATGCTCTAGAAATAAAAGAGGAATTTAAAGTAATGTGTTTAGTGAAGTTTGGCTCTCCTGGTTGATTGGATCACTCCATGAGGACAGCAGACTGCTGTGGAGGATGTACAGCTTTGTATTTGGAAACTCTGCTCTTGATGATGACTGAGACTCTAGTTTATTGCAGTGCGTTGTTTTCAACATGAGAAAGATGAGTTCAATCCTAAAAAAATATACATAAACACAGCAGAGAGCATGCAGATCCGAGGGAGGAAGGAATTACACTGCTCCTTTCAGGTCCAGATCCTGCCGTTCACCACTGGTGCTCCTCATTCCTCTGTTCGGGAACATGCGTAACTTTATCCACAAGTGAACACACACCGGTGCCTCCATACTTTGAAAGGACTTAGTAAATGTTCCTTGGGTTCCGTTCAGGGAAGATTTCCCAAAGAGCTGCCCCTTGAGCTCAATTTTAAACAAATGAAATTATCTAGAGGCTGTTTCATCATTTATTGAATGTCAGCTATGTGCTGAACATAAGTTTGGACAATTAAAAAAAAAGATAAAGACAATCAGTTTAAATTTGAAGACAGGAAGGAAGAATCTGTTAAGAAACTAATTCTCGGGGCACCTAGGTGGCTCAGTCAGTTAAGCGTCTGCCTTTGGCTCAGGTCATGATCCCGGGTCCTGGGATCGAGCCCCACGTCGGGCTCCTCTGCTCAGCGGGGAGTCTGCTTCTCTCTCTCCCTCTGCTCTCGCTCAGTCTTTTTTTTTTTTTTTAAAGATTTTATTTATTTGGCAGTTAGCACAAGCAGGGGGAGAGGCAGGCAGAGGGAGAGGGAGAAGCAGGCTCCCCACTGAGCAGGGAGCCCGATGCAGGGCTTGATCCCAGGACCCTGAGATCACGACCTGAGCTGGAGGCCGATGTTTAATGACTGAGCCACCCAGGCGTCCCTCTCACTCTCTCTCAAGTAAATGAATAAAATCTTTAAAAAAGTAGGTAGAATAGAGTGATCACAATTATAAGCAAGTGCATGTTATACCCACCAAAGCCATCACTAAAGCGTTTCAGTGACTAGTATTCTTGGATGGTGGTAGTTACCCATTGGAACAAGTGTGTACCAACTAGAAACTGATGAACTGCTTTTCCCCCGGCTCACTGCTTTTTGGTGTGTGAGTCACTGAAGGCTCATGACTTTCTGAGAACATTGGAAAGCATTTTCAACAATGCAGAATTATTGTGCCTGAGTAATATTCTGCTTATCAAAGTTTTAGGGACTAACAGTTGAAAATAGGAGGGGAAAAAAACCTCAGCCATAATTTAAAATGTTTATGATAAAGAATGGTGACCAACTTCCCATCAATTTGCCAAATGAGTATGGTTGTTAGACAATACCCTATGACTACCAAAATAACTTTAGTTTTAATAATTATGTTAACTTTAGTTATAATAATTATGTTGAACGGTATTCAGAGATACTGGAATGTAAAGATAAGAGGAGCTTTACTTGAGGTGCCCCAGTCACCCTTGGTGCTAGCAACAGGCTGTTCTTCCTCTTTTGAAAAAGAAGAGAAATCTTATTTGATTAAAAAAAAAAAAAAGTTTGGTTGCCATCATAAGAGATTTTCTGTTTTACGCCTTCCGTGTAGCTCTGTCCCATCTCAGAAATTTTCAGCAACTGATTTGCTAATTAACTTTAACTCTCTTGGGGTGGCGGCAGCAATCTGAAGAAGTAGGTAGTGCAAACAAATGTGATGTTTATAAGAACAAAAAGGAAAGGCTAGTAGATACTCAGCTAATTCTGATAATCATTGTTATATGTCTTATGTCTTTTGTATTGGAGAACGACTAAAACTGGGGGGTTCCATGCGCCTCAAGGAAACAGTTTTCTATCTAATTAATGAAATGGGTTTTGTTTGCTTTTGGATGTTCTACAACAGTGTTACTGGTGTGAGTCTACCTGTAATTTAGCAGTCACGTTGTCTAGGTTGAACAGGTGATAGTCTGGCAGGTGGTAGTGAGGGTTTCCATAAAAGGTTTACAGTTTTTGGCAAATTTCTTGCCTTGTTTGTTCTTTTTCTGAAATTGTGTGTGTGTGTGTGCACGTGCGTGCATGTGTGCATGCATGCACACAGACCCAGTCATATTCATAAAGTGTGCTCCTTTATATTTTGAGGCTAAGTTGATACTTACATGCAGATTCAGAATTGTACTAACTCCCTGATAATTTTTTCTATTAGTATGTATTGATGATGCACTTAACAAACTTTTCTGAGCACCTACATGCCAGTTACTTTTCCATTTTTTAATAAAAATATATTTGACACTTAACATTGCATAAATGTAAGGTGTAAAACATGTTAATTTGATTGTTGATGTATTGTACTGCAATTGCCATTGTAGTGTGGAGGTACCAGAATTAGCACCTCTGTCACATTATTTAATTATCATTTCTTTTAGTGGTTAGAATAATTAAGTTCTAGTCTCTTAGCAAGTTTGGTGGTGATCCTGCAGTATTGTCTTTGTTCATTACACTGTGCATTAGATCTCTAGGGCTTATTTACTACTCCTTGCAGGTTTGTCCCATAAACAATGTCAGTCCTATTTTCCCGACCCTCATCCTCTGGTTATCGCCATTGTGTTCTGTTTTCATGAGTTTGGCTTTTTTGATTCCACATGTAAGTATACCATACATTACTTGCCTTTCTCTTCTGACATACCTCACTTAGCATAATTGCTCAGAGTCCATCCATGTTGTCTCAAATGGCAAGATGTTCTTCTTTCATGTGGCTGGAAAATATGTATACCATGTGTATATACATGAATATATACCATACATATGGATAATATATATAATGTAATATATATGCATCACATCTTCTTTATCAGTTCCTCCATCGATGAACATTTAGGTTGTTCCCATGTCTTGGCTATTGTGAATAATGAGGCAGTGAACATGGGAGTTCAGATATGTCTTTGATATATTGTTTTCATTTCCTTTGGGTGTATACACAGAAATGGAGTTGCCAGTGCATCTGGTAGATATGTTTTTAATTTTTTGAGGAACCCCTGTATTGTTTTACATATTGGCTGAACCAGTACACATTTCCACCAACAGTGAGGAGGGTCCCCTTTTCTCCATATCCTCACCATACTTGGTCTCTGTCCTTGATTCTAGCTAGTCTAACAGGTATGACGTGGTATCTCATGGTGGTTTTGGTTTGTCTTTCCCTGATGATGAGTGATGTTGAGCATTTATTCATGTACCCGTTTGCAGTATGGATGTCTTTGGAGAAATGTCTGTTCAGTCACTGTGCCCATTTACTTATTTTTTTATCATGTTTGTTACTGAGTTGTCTGAATTCTTTGTATATTTTGGATATTAACCCCTGTTAGATATGTCTGGTTTGCAAAAATGTTCTGCCCTTCTGTAGGTTGCCTTTTCAACAACCTGTAGGTTGTGCAGAAGCTTTTAAGTTTTATGTATTCCCATTTGCTGATTTTTGTTTTTGTTCAACGTTTGTGCTTTTAGTGTCCTCTCCAAAAACCATTGCCAAATGCAATATGAAGGAGCTTCTTCCCTGCATTTTCTTCTAGGAATGTTATGGTGTCAGTGTTATGTTTCGATCTTTGATCCATTTTGGGTGAATTTCTGTGAGTGCTGTAGGATAGCGGTCCAATTTCTTTGTTCTGCATGTGTTTTTTCAATGTTCTCAGCACCATTTGTTAAAGATTGTTCTTTCTCCATTGGGTGCTCTTGGCCCCTTGTGGAATACTAGCTGACAGTGTATGTGGAAGTTTAATGCTGAGCTCTGTGTTCTGTTCTCTTGGTGTGTGTGTCTGTATTTATGCTAGTTTTTATTAACCATGGTTTGTATTATACTCAGGAAGTGTGATACCTCCAGCTTTGTTCTTCCCCAGCATTGCTTTGGCTATCCAGGGTCTTTTCTGGTTCCATATAAATTTTAGGTTTTGTTTTATTTTGTTTTCTTTTTAGTTTCTTTGAAGCAGTTGGAATTTTGATGGGGATTGTGTTGAATCTATAGATGGCTTTGGATAGTATGGACATTGTAACTATTAATTCTTTCAATCCATGAACACAAGATGTCTTTCCATTTGTGTCTTCAACTTCTTTCAGCAAGGTCTTGTACTTTTCAATGTACAGATCTTTCACCCCCTTGATTAAAGTTATTCCTAGGTATTTGATTGTTTTTGAAGCTATTGTAAATAGGGTAGTTTTCTTTATTTCATTTTTGGATGTTACATCATTAGTATATAGAAATGCAACTGCTTGTCATATGCTGATTTTATATCCTGCAACTTTCCTGAAGTTCCAACAGTTTTTTGGTAGTGTTCTTGGGATTTTGTATATACAAAATCAAATCATCTGCAAATAATAGCAGTTACACTTCTTCCTTTCCAATTTGGATGCCTTACTTGTGTTGACTAAATGCTCTAGCTAGGACTTCCAGTAGTGTACGGAGTAAGACGGGTGAGAGTGGGCATCCTTGTCTTTTTCTTGATCTTAGAGGAAAAGCTTTCAAAATTTCTATGTTGAGTATAATGTTAGTTATGGGTTTGTTGTATATGGCCTTTATTATGTTGAATTGTGTTCTTTCCGTACCCAATTTGTTGAGGGTTTTATCAGGAAAGGATGTTGCATTTTGTCAAATGCCTTTTCATCATCTATTGTGATGATCACGTGAATTTTCTAATCTGTTAATGTGCTGTATTACATTTATTGATTTGTGTATATTTGAACCATCCCAGGGATAAATCCCACTTGGTCATGGTGTATGATCATTATTATGTGTTTTGAACTTTTTAATGTGTTTGCCAATATTTTGTTGACATTTTTTGCATCTATATTCATCAGGGATGTTGGTCTATAATTTTACATTCTTGTAGTGTTCTTTTCTGGCTTTGGTCACATGGTAATATTGGCATCCTAGAATAAACTTTGAGGTGTTCCCCATTTTTCATTTTTTTGGGGGGGGGGGAAATGGTTTTTTTTTTTTTTGAATGCATTAATTCTTCTTTAAATATTTGGTTGAATTCACCAGTGAAGCCATCTGGTCCTAGAGTTTTCTGTGTTAGGTTTTTGATTACTGATTCAATTACTTTACTAGTTATTGGTCTGTTCAGATTTTCTCCTCTCTTTATTCAGTCTTTGTATATGTTGTGTTGCTAGAAATTCATCCACTTCTTGTAGGTTATATTTGTTGGCATATAATTGTTTATATAGTCTGTTAAGATCCTGTATATTGCTGTAGTATCAGTTGATTTTTAATTTTATTTGAGTCTTCTTTCTTTTTTAACTAGTCTAGCAAAGGGTTGTCAATTTTGTTTATCTTTTTGAAAAACCAGCTCTTAATTTCATTGATCCTTTCCATTGTTTTTCTGGTTTGTATTTAATTTATTTCTGCTGGGATCATTATTATCTTCTTTCTTCTAACTTTGGACTTAGTTTGTTCTTCTTTTTCTAGTTCCTTGAGGTGTAAAATCAGGTTTTTTGTTTGAGATCTTTCCAATTTCTTAATATATGCATTTATCACTATAAACTTTCTTCTCAGAACTGCCTTTGCAGCATCCCATAGGATTTGATATATTTCCTTTTTCCTTTGTTTCAAGATAACTTTTTATTTCCCTTTTGATTTTTCCTTTGACCCAATGGTTGTTCAGAAGTGTGTTGCTTAGTTTCCACATATTTGTAGAATTTTCACTTTTTCTCTTATTTAAAATTTTTTTTTTTTTTTTAAAGTAGGCTCCACACCCAACATAGGGCTCAAACCCACAACCCCAGCATCAAGAGTGGCACGCTCCACTGACTGAGCCAGCCACGTACCCCTCAGCTTTTCTCTTATTGATTCCTAGTTCATACCATTGTGGTCAGAAAAGATCCTTGGTATGATTTCAATCTCCTTAAATTTGCCAAGATTTATTTTGTGTCCTATCATAGGATCTATCCTAGAGAATGTTTCATGTGCACTTGAGAAGAATGTGTTTTCTGCTGCTGTTGGATGGAAGGATGTATATATGTCAGTTAAGCCATTTAGTCTAAGAAGGGGTTCAATTCCAGTGTTTCTTTGTTGATTTTCTGTCTGGATCATCTATCTACTGCTTACAGTGGAGCATTGAAGTCCACTAGTATTTTTGTAGTGCTGTCTGTTTCTCCCTTCATACCTCTTAGTATTTGCTTACTATATTTAGGTGTCCCAATGGTGAGTGCATATGTGTTTCCGATTGTTTTATCTTCTTGGTTTATCGAACCCTTTATCATTATATGACGGCCTTCTTTGTCTCTTGTTAGTGTTTGTGGCTTGAAGTCTATTTTCTTTGATATAAATATGGCTACCATTACTTTTTTTAGATTTCCATTTGCATGGAATATCTTCTTCCATCTCTTTACTTTGAGCCGGTATGTGTTGAGAGCTGAAATGAGTCTCTGTAGGCAACATAAACTTGGGTCTTGTTTTTTTTTTTTTAATCCATTGAGTCACTCTGCACCTTTTGATTGGATAATTCAGTCCACTTACTTTGTAGTGATTATTGATATGTAAGGACTTGCAACTGCCAACTTACTGTTTGCCTTCTGGTTATTTTTCATGGTGATTTGCTCAGTGCCCCCCCCCGCTTTTTTTTAATGTTTTGTGAATCGAGTCTAGATTTTTGTTTTGTGGTTACCATGAGGTTTATGTAGAACATCTCAGAGATAAAAATAGGTCATTTTATACTGAAAGCAGCTTCTCTTCATTCCTGTATAAAAGCTCCACCCTTTTACTCCTTCCCTTTTATGTTTTTAATGTCACAGTTCACTGATTTTATGCTGTGAATTTGTTAACAAATTATAGTAGCTGTAGGTTTTAATACTCTTTTCCTTTAACCTTTATACCATAGTTAAGTGGCAACAGTGCTGTTCTAATGTAGAGTTACCGTTTTCTAAGTCTGTAGCAGAGTAGAGTGTGTTTTTGTGTCACTGATTAGCATCTTTTTATTATAGCTCGAATAATTCCTTTTAGCATTTCTTGCAAGTCAAGCCTTGTGGTAGTGTAGTAACCTTGTTTTAGCTTTTGTTTATCTGGGAAATCCTTTTTTTTTTTTTTTAAAGATTTTATTTATTTGACAGAGAGAGACACAGTGAGAGAAGGAACACAAGCAGAGGGAGTGGGTAAGGGAGAAGCAGGCTTCCCGCCGAGCAGGGAGCCCGATGCGGGGCTCGATCCCAGGACCCCGGGATCATGACCTGAGCCGAAGGCAGACACTTAACGACTGAGCCACCCAGGCGCCCTATCTGGGAAATCCTTAATCTCTCCTTCATATCTGAAGGGGAATTTTGCCAGGCAAAGTGTATTTGGCTGGCAGTCGTGATCTTTCAACACTTTGAACATGTCATTCTACTCTTTCCAGGCCTGCAGAGTTTCTGCTGAGAAATCTGCTCATAGCCTAATAGGGTTCCTTTGCAAGGTTACTTTCCTTTCCCTGGCTGCCTCTGAGGTTCTTTATCATTGATTTTTGACAGTTTCATTATAATGTGTACTGGAAAAGATTTTTTTGCATTGAGATAATAGGCTGTTGTAATCGTTTTGTGGACTCTTACCAATTTCTTCCCAGGTTTGGGAAGTTCCCAGCTATTATTTCTTTAAGTAGACTGTCCCCTTCTCCCCCTTTTCTCCTTCTGGTACACCAGTTACTTTTATATTTGCCTTTTTGAACTTTTGGATTGAAACTGATAGCTCTTGCTGGGTTTCTTCACTATTCTAAAATCTTAGTTTTCCCTCCTCATAGAACTGAACTATTTTTCTATTCCTATATTCCAAGTCGCTTATTCTCTCTTCCGTCTGGTCTGCCCAGTTACTGATGCTTCATTCTCCATCTCATTTATTGAATTCTTCAGTTCTAGTATTTGTTTGGTTCTTCCTTATAATTTTAATCTCTTTGGTAAAGAACTACTGTGTTCGTTAATTTTGTTCCTGAGTTCACTGAATGACCTTTCTGAGTTTGCTTGTAGCTTGTTGAATTTCTTCATGACAACTATTTCGAATTCTTTATCAGTTAGAGTGTGGTATTCTGTGCCTCTGAGTTTGGTTGCTGGAGAATTCTTTTCTTTTCTTTTTTTTAAAAGATTTTATTTATTTGACAGAGAGATAGTGAGAGCAGGAGCACAAGCAGGGGGAGTTGAAGAGGGAGAAACAGGCTTCCCATTGAGCAGGGAACCCAATGTGGGACTCGATCCCAGGGCCCTGGGATCATGACCTGAGCCAAAGGCAGACGCTTAACGACTGAGCCACCCAGGCGCCCCGGAGAATTATTTTCTTTTTGTGATACCATATTTCCTTGATTGTTTATGGTGTTTAAAGACATACACTTCTGCTTTAGCATTTGAAGTAGCAGTCACTTTCCCTAATTAAGGTTTTGTGTTTACTTTGGATCTTACAGTTCACCAGGATGGCCATTAGAAACCTTTCTTTTCTATTATGGAAGGTGGCACTGTAGCTTGTTTGTGGTTTCTCCTGTAACAGCTGGCTCTTGTGGATGCACTTGGCTGGTGGCAGAGTGGGGGGCATTGTGGGCTTGGCAGCTGGAGCTTTGGGGTGCCACTGGGCCTGGTGTGGCATCAAGTGGGGCATATCCAGAGGTCTATGGGCGGTCCTGCCAAAGTCCTGAAGCCGGCAGCAGGAAGCCCATTTCTTCACTGCACTTTGGTATTCTCGACTGCCTCTTTCCCTTTCCTCTTCGACCCCTCAGTCACTGGTGTTCCTCCTCAGAAATCCAGGTGCTGCTGGGGAGAAATGGGTCCCTCCTGCTGCACCTGGACAGCTGCCTCGAATGTCACTCCCCCAACCAGTGACAGGGTGTTGGCCTTTGCCTTGTGGTTTTTGTATCTCTAGAACTTAGTTCCTAGTCACTAGGGTGTCACTTACAGGAAATATCTTTGTTAAATGACTTTTCCACCAAATGGTGTTTTCTATCAGACATGTACCTAAGTTATAAAGCTGTTTAATGTTGTGTTTTGTTTTTTCTAGCTAGGTATCCTGAGTATCATATTTTTTAAATATATGTGCATTTACATATATTCTAAACTGTGAAGGCGGGTATTATTTTCTCTTTATAATTTAGTTTTATTTTCTATTATTTTTTAAGGAGTCATTTATTCCAATCATGAAGACACCTGGACGCTATGGGAAACCTTTCTCACTTTATTGTAGTACTGACTGCTATCCGTAGTCTGCTGTTTTTTTATGGGTGTCCAGTTTATTTGTAAAGAAGTTGAGTGGACATCTTGGCTCATTTTAAATTTTGTATTAGGAGCAGAGTTCACATTTAGTGCTGTCACAGAACTCGAGATGTTTGCTTCTTGGATGTTGTGAGTTGGACAGTGTTAAGGTTCTGTGACAAAAACAGTGCACTTACTTTGTTTAATGTCAGTTGAAGCCTATCTGATATTTCCTAGATGGTTAATAAGTGTATGAAATTATATATAATACAAAATATAGAAAAATTAAAAATCTAATGTCTTCCTCTAGACATTACTCTTTTCACAGAAGTATATATGCTTGACAGAAATGTGGAGGAAGAATCTCCATCCTTGTAACAAATCCTCCAGAGTTTCCAAAAAATTTCATACTTTAAGTCCTCGGTCCCTTGATTTGCAGTTTCTCTGACCGCTTGCAGCATTTGTATTAACATTGAACATTCACATCTTTCTTTGACCAGCTGTCTCATTGGTTTTACTCTTCTTATGAACTGGTACTGCTTCTTTAATGATGGTTTTTGTTGAACAGCCGATACCTGGGAAAACAGAGAAACCTGAACTTGCTAAGTCTCTTATTTATCCTCAGTATATCTCGCATGTGAACAGCCCTGTGAAGGCAACCAGAGACGCTTTGAACATTGCATTTGCCGTCACGAAGTGATCTTTCAAAAATCTACCTGAAATCCATGGACCAAGAGAATGAAGGCCTGAGAGAAGCAAATGAAACTCTTGTGGTTTAATCATAACAAACAATTCGAGTATCCTTTGAGCACAGACATCACTAACAGTAGGTTTTATATTGTGAATTTAAATGCAAGCTTGCTGCAGTGTTATGGTGTCCCCTATTCTAATTGGCTGTGAGCCCTGTGGGTGTGAATTGTTCTGTGTAGGAGTTAGCACCACTGGCCCTTCTCAGCCCCACTCGCAGAACAGATGTCTAGTCAACCTTGGCTCTTCCCTGACGCCCTTAAGTATGGAAGATCACCTCCCTCGTGCTCCAGTACCCCGTTCAGCCACTCCCAATCGATAGACCTTGGCATGTAAGAAAAATATTTTTGCTCTGCCTACTAAAATATGTTGAAATCGGCATAACATATATATGTTATATATGTGTGTGTGTGTGTATACACACACACACATGCTCCAGAAATATGTGAAGTGGGGAGCTAATTCTGTGGAATAAATCCAGGGGATGTTTGGAAATAGTGGGATGGGAAACAGGCCTTTGTAAAAGGTATAAAATGGCGTTTTGTTGGGGAATTTTAGAGTAAAGTAAACTAAGCCAGATTCCACATACAGGATAAGTAGGGTAACACAGGACCGTGTGGAGGAGCCGTGAAGGTGCGATGTGGCCGCAGGAAGGCTGTGGTGTGTGGTGTGATTGGAATGCGTTAGAGGCCGTTGGTTGGACAAAGGGCGCTGAGTGACATCCTCAGATGTTCGAAATTTAGAGACAAAAGCAAATAGATGTTGAAACTTGGAACTTTTATCTGCTTGTCTTCCTATTGATTTTGTCACCTTTCAGGTTATCTTCTCAGTGAAAATAGCAGATTTTTGTCAGTTCACAATTTTTAAACAGATTAATATTCAATCCTATAGGTAATAAACATTTAATGCTTTTAGGCATTAACTGGTGAGATAGTATTGTTACCATTTGTAGACTAAGTAGCTGAGGATCAGGTGCTTTCCCTAAAGAAAAACAACTGCAGCAACAGCCGTGATATTCGGGGCCAGTATGCTCCGTTTCTTCCCTCATGTCATCGTTGACACACACACAGAGACTCACTGTAATGACCTGGATATGTTATCTGGGAAGACATAGTGCTAAGCCTTTAGTTCTTAAAATGTGAGGTGCAGTAGAGTCACCTGGAGGCATTTCTTAAAATGTTGATTTCATTTGTCTCTTGGAGGTTCTAATTCCTAGTGGCTGGTTTAGATTTTGCATTTTTAACAAACACCTCCAGTGATTATGATGCATTGGATTTAGGGACCGTTTTGTGAGAAACACTTCACTCTTTCCCACCGAGACTTCAGCATTCATTGTATTATCAGCTCGCTGGGTTGTCCTGGAGACCATGAAACAGTGGACCCACCCATTTTGAACAGGGCTGGGGCCCTGGACGAGCTGGAAGTGATGTGGGGATAGGGGCGGGGTTGTGTCATGGCAGAATCTGAAGTGGGAGGAGAGGGCGGCGGAGGGGAGAGCAATGAGGGCTGAAGGCAAACGTGCTGTAGGGGGTTCCGGCCCACTTGTGTGCCCAGCACACGAGCCCGGAGGGCAGACGGGACAGTGGAGGACACGTATCCCTCCTTGTCCTGTTCCCATGGGAAGTAAACTCAGGAAATGAAAATGTTGATCTATGAAGAGATAAATTGCCTAAGTTTATCATAAATACACATTTATGAATTGTGCCCCAGACCCACAGCTGAGCTCATTTCCTGCCATCCTGTGGCGTCAGGTGAGGTCCTGTGTCTGGACTTCAGCTAAGATAGGGACAGCAGTGTGACCTCAGGCCTGGCTCGTGAGGACCCTGAGGCTGGCTAACTGGGGAGGATGCTGAGGTGGCGGGGAAGGTGGGGATGACAGTGGAGGGGCCTGGCTCCTGGGGACAGCTGTGAGTCAGGAACAGACTTTTGTATGCAAAGAGCCACTGAGGCTTGGAGGTGGTTTTGTTAGAAGCTGACACCTTATGGATCCACTTCTGGTTTCTGCAGCCAAACTTACTGGAAAACGCCTTAACTTTTGGTGATAATTAAACGTTCACTAGACTGGAAAAGCTGCTTCTCAGAGGATCTCCATGTCAAGTAAATAAAAGTTTGCAGGCAGCAAATGGAATGCTGGTCAAAGACAGGGTAGTAGTTCGATGAAGTTGTCCACTGCCCACATAAAGATGCAGGTGTTACCACAAGCTTAACTCGCTATCCTGCAGTCTCTCTCGCTTATGCTGAAACCTCAAGACATGCCTGATCGGAAGAGACGAATGCTGAACTGTTTAGAGCGGAAAACATACAAGCCCTACAATTGCCCCATGTTTTAGGAAAGCTGAGCAGTTTGAATCATTTTGCCTCCCACTTGGAAAGGAGTCCAAAGTTTATAAACCCTCCTAATGTGAGTTTTAAGGTGACCGATGAGTCCTCCCTGAGCTGCTTCTGCTCTAAATACCAGGCAGGAAATTTGTGATCTGCTTGGCGGCAGCCCGTTGCCGGAGACTGCTGAGCCCCGTCATTCTGAGCTGGAAACACCTTATGCTTGTGGCCTCCCGTTTGCTTGTTGGCTCGATTGCTGCGTGTCCTGGCCGTGAGGCGGTCAGGCATGCTCGTGCGAGGCTTTGTGCCCCTTTGCTTCTCCCCTCGCTGCAGTGCTTTCTTTATTGCTGGTTGCTGGTCTCCTTACTCCAGCCCCAAGAATCTGTGAGATGCTGGGGATTCGCCATCATGAGTGGTTCTCAGAAGGTGTGCTTAGCAGTACCCGCAACATCCTAAATCCGTGTTGCTGTTTTGGATTCAAGTGCTCTTGAAGAGTTCATGCTACAGTGGGAAGTTTTAAAAGCTGTGATGATTTCCTCTTACCTGCTTTCTAATTTTCAGAAGCCACATGTCACATGTCACATTTTAATACTTAGTTTGTAATTACTTCCCTGGCCCCTCTGTGCCCTCATTCCACCCCCAGTCAAACACGCACACACGGGGCAGACAGCTGTTTATGGTGATGAGAGTTTGGGGGTGGCCTTTTTTTCCTCATTTCTTTTCCTGAATTCATTGGTCTTGAAGATTGTTTACCTATGAACAACATCTTCTAATATTGTCTTTTTTAAAAAAATATTAATCTCCAACAGTTGTCATCTTCTTGTTAAAAGTATAATTAATAAAAGTGGAAATGTAGGTTTTCAACATTATGGTGTTTTAATCTAATCTTTGAGTATCTCAAGATAACTGAGTTGCCATAGCAATCAGTTAGATGTGCAAATGCAAGAAAACTTTAAACAAATGTTTTTTTTTTTTTAACATATAATGTATTATTTGTTTCAGAGGTACAGGTCTGTGATTCAACAGTCTTGCACGATTCACAGTGCTCACCATAGCACATACCCTCCCCAATGCCTATCACCCAAGCACCCCATCCCTCCCAACCCCCACCACTCTAGCAACCCTCAGTTTGTTTCCTGAGATTAAGAATTCCTCATATCAGTGAGGTCATATGATACATGTCTTTCTCTGTTTGACTTATTTCGCTCAGCGTAATACCCTCCAGTTCCATCCACGTCGTTGCAAATGGCAAGATTTCATTCCTTTTGATGGCTGCATAATATTCAGAAGAAGATAGCAGGAGGGGAAAAATGAAGGGGGGGAATCGGAAGGGGAGACGAACCATGAGAGACGATGGACTCTGAAAAACAAACTGAGGTTTCTAGAGGGGAGGGGGTTGGGAGGATGGGTTAGCCTGGTGGTGGGTATTGAGGAGGGCACATTCTGCATGGAGCACTGGGTGTTATGCACAAACAATGAATCATGGAACACTACATCAAAAACTAATGTTGTAATGTATGGTGATTAACATAACATAATAAAAAAATTAAAAAAAAATGTTTTGATTGTGTCTGTTCCTAATTGGTACTCACTCATCTCCAGTATTTCCATTGAGTGTTTTTATAACACTTTAATGGAGTAGATATTTATCAGCAGTTAGAAGTTGTTTTATAGACAGTAAAACTATTACAACTTTGTAATTTTTATCTTAAAAATATGAAATCTGCAATACTTTGACAAACCTTTGAAAAGTTGTACTTACTGTAGCTATCTTTGGCATTTCTCAGAGCAGAGAAGATTTGCTCCTCTACTTCCACACCCTGAACCGGATCCCACCTGGCCCTCACCATAGTTTATGGAAAGTCGTGCTAACATTGCTAATTTTATGCTAACACTTTGTCTTCATTGTGTGTTATTACTACAGAATACACTGCCTGTTGCATAATAGGTATCCAAGAGTTGTTTCTTTGCTTGTTCTTTTGATAACTTTTGAACCTTACGTCTCAGGGGCTTGAACTCAGTTCAAGCCAGGCACTATGTCAAGATACACAAATGACCTGGGGCAGATGGAGCCTTCAAGGAAATCTCCAAATGAATGAGGGAGGCTTGTTCATGCTACAGTGAAACACTTTGGAATATATAGGTGTTGCAGTTTTTATTTTTGTTGTTGGTGGAAAAACCTACATAACAAAATTTACCATTTTAACTATTTATAAGTGTACAGTGCAGTGGCATTAAGTATTTTCATGCTGTTTTACATCCATCACTGCCATCCACCTCCAGAACATTTCCATGTTCCCAGGCTGTAACTCCTTCCCCATGAACCAGTAACCCACTCTAGGGACCTCATATAAATAGAATCAGGCAATACCTGGTCCTTTGTGACTGGCTCACCCTTAGCACAGTATTTTCAATGTCAAACTTTCATTATTAAGGCTGAATAACATTCTGTATGAATATACCACTTTTTGTCTATCCATCTGTCAATGGATGCTCAGGTTGCTTTGCCTTTTGGCTCTTATGAACAATGTTGCTGTGAACGTGTATACAGATATCCATAGGAGTCCCTGCTTTCTCTTATTTTGAGATTCCAGAAGTGGAACTGCTGGATAGTATTAGGTAAGCTTATGTTTGATTTTCGGAGAAACTACCATACTGTTTTCTACAGCGGCTACACCATCTTATATTCCCACCAGCTGTGCACAAAGGTTCCCGTTATTCCATGTCCTCACCAAAACTTATTTTCTAGGGTTTTTTTTGGTTTGTTCTTGGTGATAGCCACCCTAATGGGTATGAAGTGGTATCTCATTGTGGTTTTTTTTTTTTTTTAAGATTTTATTTATTTGAGAGAGAGAGAATGAGAGAGAGCACATGAGAGGGGGGAGGGTCAGAGGGAGAAGCAGACTCCCTGCCGAGCAGGGAGCCCGATGCGGGACTCAATCCAGGGACTCCAGGATCATGACCTGAGCCGAAGGCAGTCGCTTAACCAACTGAGCCACCCAGGCGCCCTCTCATTGTGGTTTTGATTTGCATTTCCCTATCAGTTATCAGTTACCAGTGTTGAGCATCTTTTCAAACACTAGTTGGTCATTTCTTTAGAGAAATGCCTGTTCAGTCCTTTGACTATTTCTTAATCAGTTTGTGTGTTTTTTGTTGTTGAATTGTAGGAACTCTCTCTATATTCTTGATATTAATACTTTATTAGATATATGCTGGGATCTTCTCCCATTCTATGGATTACCTTTTTACTCTTGATTATGTCCTTGATGCACAAATATTTTTAATTTTGATAAAATCCAACTTACCTATTTTTTTCTTTTGTTGCCTTGCTTTTGGTGTCATATCCAATAAATCATTGCCAAATCAAATGTAGTGAAGCTTTCTCCTATGTATTCTTCTATAAGTTTCATAGTTCTAGTTCTTTAGGTAAAGCCTGTGATCCATTTTGAGTCATTTTGTATGTGGTACACATTGAGTCTAAAACTTCATTCTTTTTTGCATGTGGGTATCCAGTTTTCCAACACCATTAGTTGAAAAGAATCCTTTCCCTCTTGAATGGTCATGGCACCACTGTCGAATATTTTACCATACACATGAGAGCTTATTTTTTTGTAACATTGCTAAATTTGTTTATTAGTTCTAACGGATTTTTGTGTGTGTGGAATCTTTAGGGGTTTCTGCATATAAGGATATGTCATCTGTGAACAAAGATCATTTTACTTCTTCCTCTTTTATTTAGATACCTTTTATTTCTTTTTCTTGTCTCATTACTCTGGCTAGGCCTAAACATTACTATGTTTAATAAGAGTGGGACGAGTGGGGATCCTTGCCTTGTTCTTGATCTTAGAAGAAAAGCTTTCACGTTTTTACATTTGAATATGATGGTTGCCTTGTGTTTTTCATATATGGCCTTTAATATATTAGAAAGTTTTCTTCTATTCCTAGTTTGTTGAGTGCTTTTATCAGGAAGGATTGTTTTATTCTGTCAAAAGGTGTTTTTTTTTTTTTTTGCATCAATGGAGATAGTCATGGGTTTTTTGCTTTCATTCTGTTAATGTGGTGTATGTCATTGTTTGATTTTCATATGTTAAACCATTTTTGCATTCCAGGAATAAATCCTACTTGGTTTGTGAATAGTTCTCTTAATATATTCTTGAATTTGGGTTTGATGGTATTTTGTTGAAGATTCTTGTATCAGTGTTCATGAGAAATAATTGGTCTATAGTTTTGTTGTTGCTGATTTTCTTTGTCTGGCTTTGATAGCAGGGTAATGCTAGCTGCATGGAATGAGTTAGTTCAGGCTGCTGTAACAAAAATACCATAAACTGGTGGCTTGTAAACAACAGAAACTTATTTCTTACAGTTCTTGAGACTGGAAAATCCAAGGTCAAGGTGCCAGAAGATTCAGTGTCTGGCAAGGGTCCTCTTTCTGGTTCATAACCATCACCTTCTCATTATGTCCCGACACTGGAAGGATGAGGGAGCTCTGTGGTTCTCCTTTATAAAGGCACTAATCCCATTCACAAGGTCTCCACCATCATGACCTAATCACTTTTCAAGGACCCCAGCTTTTAATACCATCACCTTGGAGGTTAGAGTTTCTACATGTGAATTTTGGGGGGACACAATCAATCTATAGCAGAAGTGTTTCCTTTTCAGTTTTTTGGAAGAAGTTGAAAAGGATTGGCTTAATTCTTTTTTAACTCTTTGGTAGAATTCATGGAAGACACCATCTGGTCCTGGGCTTTTCTTTGTTGGGAGGTTTGATTCCTGATTCAACCTGTTCATTATAGATTTATTCAGATGTATTTCTTCATGATTCAGTCTTGGTTGTGTGTGTGTGTGTTAATGTTTCAGTGAGGGAATTAGGACCTGAAACTTCTTAGTCCACCATCTTGCTGGCATCCCTCTCTGCTACATTATCTTTACATTGTGTTACTGTCCTGTAAATCATTGGCGGTAGTACAAAGTGGTTCATGCAATAAGAGCTTCCTTTTCTTGGTTTCCAGCAAGTGTTCTCTCACTTTTGCACTGTTACATATGTATGATTGCACTAAAATCAATGATTCATGGATATCACGATCTTGCTGTGATTAAAGTCTGTATTTTACACTGAGGCACATGTCTTAGTGCAGAGTGGTGACCCTGCTTTTGAGAAGTATGGGTTCGTGTTCCAAACCTGGTCATAAACAGCACTCGTATTTTTGTGACTTATCTTTAAAATGAGAATGTTAAAGTAAATGGTGTTTAAAGGCCCTTTTATATCTAATTCTCTATGTTTCTATAATGTAGATAGCAATTTAAATTTTGAAACTATGTAAGTGAGCCTAAGAATATTTTTATGTGTACCTACTCAGGAGTACACTTACCTGAAACACTTTGGATTAGGTCAGCAGGTAGCCCTTATGAAAATAGTGAAGAGGGCACTGGGTTAAATTATTGCGACCTAAGAAAATCAGACTCTTAAATCAACATGCTCTTGCCCCAGCCTTTCAGAGGGTGTTGTAGGTTGTCTGTGAACTTTACCCTGAGGGTAAAATAGAACACATCTCTGGACATTTTCCTGGAGGAAATGTTCATTGTTGGCAGGGAGAATCTTTGGAGAATAACAGTATATGATACACCTCCAGTACCCTTTGATTTTGTCCTAGGAGAATATGGTTCAAGTTCTTTAATAAATGGGGTTATAAGAATATGACAGAAAAAGCCCCCACCCTTGCTGTAAATAAGAAAATATGGAAGGAAAAAAAGATAGTAACAACTTCAATGTCAATAGAAAAAGAAACTAAAGGCTCAGTCGGTTAAGCGTCTGCCTTCGGCTTGGGTCATGATCCCGGGGTCCTGGGATCTAGTCCCACATCGGGCTCCTTGCTATGTGGGGAGCCTGCTTCTCCCTCTGCCTCTGCTCTTCTCTGGCTCATGCTCTCTTTCTCTTGCTCTAGCTTGCTCTCTCTCAAATAAATAAAATCTTTAAAAAAAAAAAAAAAAGGAAAGGAAACTAGGTTCATAAAGGTGGAAGAAACTATATGGTATTTGCATGCAAGATCCATCCAGAAAACTCTCACAAACTGGCCATTCAAACATGAGAGAAAACAAGATTGCTTTAATATTGCTTATTGCCTAAAAAAATCATTATTGGCTATTTTAGGACTTGAGGCCTGTGTGTTTAACACTGCCATGAAGAAAATTTGTGTACACAAAAGGAGATTCTTCTTTATTTTCAGAAATCATAGCATGGAAAATACAACAAAATATACTTGAGAAGGTTTCTGAAAGCAAACAAAATTCTATAAACAGTTTACTTCAGATGTTAAAATGTAATGTTTGTGAATAATAGCCACAAATATTTTTTAGGCCAATATGCTTTTCTGTTTGCTTATAAATTATACGTAACTGAAGATGGTTACAGTTTATAAATTTCTAATGTGCGTTGCTATTTATATGGTGTTTCTTTATGCTATTAATGTGCAGTGCCACTGTCTTCCATTATTTTCAGATATTTCTTTAGTTCACATTTTCACACTTACGATACTGTTAATTTATGTTATTTTTTCCTACTCATGAATGTCAATAATGACAGAGAAAAGAGCACTGAAGAATAATGAAAATGGTGAAGAGTCCATCAAAGTGCGATTAAAACAGTCCAAAAATAGGTGAAAGTTCATGAATTTTGCAGAAGTGTTTCATAATAGTGAAGTTCACTGATGTGAATTAAAGACTAGTAAATTTGGTCAAGATATGTGGTCCTCACATCTGCATAAGTGGGATTCAGGCAAAATATAAAAGAGCCAAGTGTGGGGGAATGTGGTGGCATCGTTCTGGTTCTGTGCTTCAACCAGGTAGGACTCACTCAAGCACCTGTGGGAAGTCACAGATGAAGACACTTCAGGGGGAGGATACCAGGAAGAAGGCAGAAGAGGAGGTGCCAGGAATCCGTCTCCCACCCAGGCAACCAGTCACGCTGGTAGAATCTGTCTAATGTAACTATTTGGGAACTTTGGAGACTTTACAGCTTTTGGGGGATGGCTTCGATGGTAAATTGTGATTAATTGCAGTCAACTGCATCTCTGAGCCCCAGCCCCAGGGCAGACAGCCATGCACACGTTCCTGGAGCACATTGCAGATAGCTTGCAGGAGGCCAGGGTGAGCAGTAAGGAACCGTCCCCTCAGTATCGATCGTCTGTGTTCTGATCACTAATTGCTGCCTTAAACTCTATCCTGGATGTCTGAAATACGACCGACTGGCCCTGCTCGAGGCTTATTCCCAAATGACGGAGTCTGGGTCCTGGGCAGTGTGGTTGAAGCTGTTACTGTACACTGGTCTCATCTTTCTGCTTGAAGTTCTGTTGAGAGTAGCCTTAATTATATTCTGTACAAGAGAAATTAAATGTAGTTAGCCCTAGTCTCTGTTGGTCAGATTTATCAGAATGGCAGATGGAGTGGTATACTCATGTGATTATTCGAGTTCAACCAAGAAAATTAGGGTCAGATATTGGAGGAGGCAAACTGCTATAGTTCCTGAGCATTCCTGAACATTGTGGGCATGCCAAGAATACAAAGCCCTGACCGCTCTTTGCTTACTGCCTTCTGTAAAAGAGGTGGGTTTCCCGTGGTCGGTGTTCCTCAGATGTGGCACAACCCCGACTACCTGTGTAGCATAGAGAAGGCGTCTCCATACTGGCCCCGTGGAACTCAGGGCACCCAGGGAAACCAACAGAAGCGTGATGCTTTTGCTTCGCAGTCTGCTGTAATAAAGCTCTTTGTCTCTGGAAGAAAAAAATCCAATAGAAGCCTGAAAAGAAAAATAAATACATGGTAAAGGAATATATAAAATAAGGTAGAAATTAGTCCAGATAATTGCTAATAAAAAATTTACATAAATTAAATTTACTTGATAAAATGAGATTTTGAGAAGGAATTTTAAAATGATCTGTGACATATACAAGAGACACATTACATAAAAAGATGAATGATGAAAGTCATGGAGTGGTCAAACATATAAAACAAATAATTAGAAAGGCTTCTGCTAATAAGTATTTAATACACACCAAATATCGTGTTATGTTATTTAATATTTGTAAGCTCTCGTAAAACTTGAAACAATTGATTTTGTTAGAATGCTGCCAGATGACATCTATATTGATCTTAAGGTTTATAACAAACTTGAAAACCAGGTATTTTTAAGAAGCAGAGAATGAAGTTATGAACACTCAAGTAATTTCTCAAGAACTTATATAGAACATGATCTAACTAGGACTCAGTTTGCTTCCTTCCATCCTCCCTCCCTCCCTCCTCCCTCCCTCCCTCCTTCCTTTCCTCCCTCCCTCCTTCCTTCCTTCCTTCCTTCCTTCCTTCCTTCCTCCCCCCCCCCTTCCTTCCTTCCTTCCTTCCTTCCTTCCCTTATTCCTAACTCCAAAGCTATTAAACTTTCTGTCACTAAGTCTCTTATTCATGCACTAGGTATGAGTAACTTATAAATATGAGACCATTTGGCAACTGTCTACAATGTTATGGTAAATGGAAAAGGCTATGTTAGCTCTGGAGACATAACCAAATGATTCCGACCTATTCTCTTTTGCATTCTACATCTCGCATTTTTTTAAGTAATGAGATTATCTAATGTAATAAGTGCACATCATCTGTGGTGGTCTTGGAAGGTATGTGTTGTGTGGGGGGAAGGTGCAGGCAGGTGTCCAGAGAGGAGGCTAAAAGGCATAAAGAGGGTGCTAATATCCTTTACTTGTGGACGAGGGACTTCTTTGCTTTTTTTGGGTCTCCTAGAGCTTGAGGTGAATGATTTCCCTTTCATACCCTTAACATCAATGATTACAATGACAAGCCTGGTTTCAACTATGTAATCCCCTTTGCGTATCTTAGGTGGGAAGGCATAAAGTTACCTATTGCACTTGCAAGATATTGAATACATTGTATTCAGTAAGTCCTCATGAATGAATGAAAGTATTGGGAGTTACTTATAGAAATGTGACATAAGTACAATAGCATCTTTCCTCTCTGCATTGTTCAGTTTTTTGCTGTGTTAAAGTCCCAGAGCTATTCCTCTCCACGGTCCTGCTTCTGCACTTTCCAAGTTCAGTTTGGTTGCAGTTTTTATCTGTTTACACCCCATTCTACTCAGGCTGCCACTCACACTGCAAAAACCATTGCCCATAGCACAACTTTTATTACTGTCTATGAAAAGAAAACACAGATTGATATATCCTCAAACTCTGTGTAACCTATAGAACATGCAGATAGATAACTTATTCATGCAATATGACTTTTTAACTCAAAATACTAATATGAAAAATATGAATAATATGAAAAAATACGTAAAAGACAGTGAAGCCAGTCCTAATTAGCATTGTCTGAAGACCAGCAGCATGTAACATCTTGATTAATTAATAGCTGTCCTCTTTCTTGATTGCCTTAGAGTAAAAAAAAAAAAAAAATACTGCATTTTTGCATATGTGTGCCATGTCATTCACTCCTTTGTTTTCACGTTCCTGTCCCTGGTGTCCGTGGAGCACAGCAAAACTGATTTGTTCAGGTCTTCGCTCGGTCATTAACTTACTGTCCCACCTTCCCCAGTTCCCTGAAGTTCTGTGAACGTCAGTCTCTTCATTCATAAACGAGGTAGTCAGAACTGCACTCTTCATGTGTATGCTGGGAAACCAGTTGTCTCTCCAACCGTAAAATTTTATGGATTTGATTAAATATTATTTGAAATAGACCAATTCATGGTGATGGATGTGGACATTTAAGGTTGCAGGACTGAGCAGGACAAGCATCTCGTGAAGAAATGATTTTGCCTGATAAGGAGCTTTTTGGCCTGAACAGAAAGAATGAAAGAAGGAGGAGATAATATAGTGACCCTGCAAAAATAATGAGGATCTATTCCCTTTATCAACAGTGGAGATACTTTTGGAATCATGTTTCCAGTAGAGGGTGGGCCACAGGGGAAGTAATTCCTTTGTAGCCTGTGGGTTTCTCAAAAGAGAACAGAGATTGCCATCTTGATAACTAAAGATTTCGGGGACTGAGAATAAAAAGTGGCTCAGCTCGGGGGGCACAGCAGAGGGTTTGGGCCTCTCGTAGACTTCAGAGTGGCCCAAGAGTCTCTGCAAAACCGGGAGATTTACTAGAGGATGGGTGTACTCAAAACTGCCATGCACCTGCTTGGAAGCAGGAATAAAGCCGCAGCGCTGTGTTCTTCATTGTGTTTCCTGATGTGCTTTGCAGTAAAACATGTTTGTCTCTTATGTTAAATATTCCCCGAAGTGCTAGAGGTAAAACCATGTCCCCTCAGAGAATTTCATAGCATCCTAGTCTTTGCTTCAAGTCCCCTGAAGGAGACCTGTGATAAAGATCTGAGCACAAGTAGTTTGTTCAGGTGGTTCTAGGAAGTTTTGGCCTTGAGTGTGAAATAGAGAGGGAAAGGAAGAAAGTCAATACGCAGGGTTTACTCATGATCGGGGCAGGTGATTGGGGCACCGCACTGTGATCCCTGGGCGATGGTTGGGAACATGTTTAGAGCTGTCCTAAGTGGCAGGAGAGCCAGGGTGCATAGGCATTTTTCAGTTGTGTTGTGTTAGGTTGTTCAGAGGGTGAACTTCCTGGTGCTTCCCCTCGGCCCCACACAGAGTACATGCTTCCAGCCAGAGGCAGCTGACAGAGTCCGGCACAAGACACACTAGTGCGAGGACACGAATGAGAACACGGTCCCCACTTGTGCTCCTCAGACCCATCTGTGTCTCACATTCTCTTCCTCACGTCTCATCTTTGCTTTAGCAAGATCATGGCCCATCAAGATTTGACATACATACTTATAAAACCTTTTTATTTTGAAATAATAATTGTAAGATCACATGCACTTTAAAGAAATAACACAGAGATCCCATATTTCACTCATTTTTCCCCAACTGCAGTTAGCTTAGAATATATCATTAATAATTATTTTTTCCCTTTTATGCCACAGATTCCAGATTTACCTCAACCAGCATCAACACATCTGATGATCTTGGTTGCTTGCTCAGCAAAGTAGTCAAGATACATCACGTTAAAGTATATGAACATCCGGGGTCTTTGCTCCTTCAGACCATGATTTCTACGTTGGCTACTGAAGGTCATCACCAAGGATGGATGTCCTAAGGGGTGCCCACGTCAATCTACTGAGCTCAAGATATACACATCTTTGTCCTTGCTTGCCACAGTCCCATCTCCTGACCCGAAGGGTTCATTGTTTCCAGCAGTATAGTATTTTATCTCCTGGCCACCTACAGGTCTACACAAGAGAAACCTCAGATAACTAAGTGGTTGTCATAGCTTTATGTTTATCAAAACTCAAGTCTCTTCTAGGAGGAATGTCCCCCACTCAGCCTTCCTCTAAGACAGAACTTGATGGCATAGACTCTAATGTTAGAGGGACAGGAAGTATAGATTATGCCCTGGGTCACTGAGAATGATCGTGAGATGAGCCACTCTTAACCACCATTTATTTCTGTTCCAGAGACACAGGACCGTTGATGCACAGGACCCCAACCCCACAGGTGTCTTTCCCAAGCTGGCCATCTCATCTAAGCTGTCTGTAAATGAAGCCCTTCCAACCTTCCAGTATTCTATTGGGAAAGAAGTTTCTGGGTGAAAAGTACATGCTAGAACCAGGCCATCCAATTGTCGTGAGCAGTCCAGGTTCTCAGAAGCATCCACTCAAATGTCCCCTGCCAGATCTCGACATCTCAGTCCTCCTTAGCACTGGCAACTTACTGCAGCTCGAGTTCAGCCTCGGTATAACCACTCACTCTAGCATTAACGTCTTCATCTTCATTTTTAACACGTTCTACTCTTTGGCTGTAGAAAGAGGAAGGGAAGTTCTTTCAAGCCTACCGAGGAGGCCTTCTGTCGTGCACAGCATCCCCTGAGTTAAAAGGCTGGCATCAGCCTGTTTTTTTGTTTTGTTTTTTTGTTTTGTTTAAGAGCTCTGGCTTACAGTTACTGTTGGCTTAAAATATGATAGGCCTTAGAATACTCTGAAGGCAAATGCAGTTCCTGCCAGACCTCATCCCAGTTCATTAGAGCCGAGTCTTAGAACTTCATTGCTTCAGTAAATCATAGGTTAACACCATGCAGCTTACCATTGGCAATGGCGACCTTGTTAGCATTTTCTGAGAGATCTCATAACCCCATCTTAAAAATCTGACTTCTGAGGCCATGTGTAGTATCAGTGGTCTTTGTTTGGGTCTCACCAAAAAAGACCCTGATCCATAAATTTGAGTGCAAGTTGTTTATTTTGGCAATGATGCAAGCAGCACTGTGATGAAGTGAGTTGTTTGGGTGGGGAAAGGAAGGAGTCAAGTACAGGTATGCCAGTGACTGCTCCTTCCACAGGTGATTGATTCACGCACTTTCTGGAGACCCCCCTGAGCTAGTGTATCTGAAGAACGAGGGACGGTGTCATTCTCGGTGGAGAATTGCTGTGTGACCAGTGTCATCATCTTGCCAATTTGCATATGTGCCCAGAAAACTTCCTTGGGCAAGGGGAGTCCTCATTCATCACACAAAGAACTGCAGTTTCTTGCAGTAAGAAATAATTGATATGTATAGAAAAGTTATGAGTACAGGGGCGCCTGGGTGGTGCAGTTGGTTAAGCATCTGATCTTGCTTCCGGCTCGTGTCATGATCTCAGTCATGAGACTGAGCCCTACATTGGGCTCTGGGCTCAGTGGGAAGTCTGCTTGGGTTTCTCTCTCCCTCTTCCCCTCCCACTCATGCTCTCTCTCTCAAATAATAAATCTAAAAAAAAAAGTTAAGAGTACATGTGGACATGAGGTCCTTAGTATCTGTTATACCACTCTTTAACCAAATTAATGCAAACTTTCCTGAATGAAAAGTCATCTATTTTAAATACAACAAAGAGAAAGAAGTTATGCTTTATTTTACCCTTTATGCATTCAAGTCTACTGACCATCACTATACTTACGAGGTGAGCTAAAATTTCTAGCATCACAAAAGAAAGCAATAATCTAGGATCACTGAGAACGTGTGGCTGACTAGAGATTTTCACCAAAATTTGCACCCATTCACCACACAATCACAGGTGGGAGCCAGGTCAGACCATTTTCATTATGTGATATTAAATTGTGCAACTAATTATCAGTCTCTTGTCTGATGATCCCAAATACCATATGTAACTAAAGAAAAAGTAATTATTTTCTGTCTGGTTTCATAAATGGGAAATCTGAATTTCAGACAGCTAGTGTCAGCTAGTGACTAATAATACAAGGAAAACTCAGAGCTCTGTGCAATTACCCACTGAAGGCACAGATTTACCCAGGTTTAAATGACCTCAGACACTATCAAATGTATGTGTTCACTACAAGCTCTCAGAGTATTAAAGTATACAGAATATTCTTAGTCAAGCAGTCTTGTTGTACGTGGTTTCTAATTATGGAAGCAAGACATCACCATTATCAGTCACCTCCACCGCCACCACCACCAGCACGACCATCACCACCAGCACTGTTTCAGAAGAGCACGTATGTACAGGTGAGAATGGTGAAGACGTCCCATCTTTGCACTCAGGCTTTGGGCTCTTCCTACCTGGATTTCTTGTGTCTGTATTTCACCTTTTCAAATGTGGCTGCATTTCTGTTGACTCCAGCTCTGCTGGAAAAATATACATGTTTGTAGTTTGGACCAGTGATTTGTCTCACTAAGTTCCTTGTGTTTTTTGATTTGCTGAAGTACGTTTAAATAACAGCAGTAAGAGTATTCACTCTCAGCACATTCAGTGCTTACTAAGTGTAATGCTCTGTTCTCATCATGTGGGATACGGTGGTTAAACCAAAGTTCCTGACTTCAGCGACTTATAATTTAGTGGAGGAGACTGAGCAAACAGTTGGGAAATATGGATTATAACATCCTATCATACTCTGAAGAAAAAACATAAAGCAAAAGTTAAAGGGGTATAATGAAAACTTATATTTGATAGGTGGCCCGCCCTGACAGGGTGACATTTGAGCAGAGACAGGAACAAAATGTGGCAGAAATTTAAATCAGTGACTGAGGGAAGCAGGGTCCTGGCAGGAGGACATAGTAGAGCAGAGGCCCTGAGACAGGACAGTGTGCCATGTCTTTGTGGGAGAGTTCGACATCTGGGATGCTTAGAGCAGAGAGGGAGGACAGAAGTGAAGAATGTTTGAAGAGAAGCTCAGGGCCAGATAACGGGGCTTTGTAGCTCATGGTGAAGAGTTATATGTATTTTAAGTTAGGAAGCTGGTAAGAATTACGAGCAAGGGAGTTGTATGGTCTGTCTCATACCTTAAAAGAGCACATGGCTACTATTTGGAGAAAAATGTAGATAAAATATAGGAAGGCAAAAGGTGATGGTGCTTGGATTGTGTAGTACCATTGGAGATGGTGATAAATTGCCAGATTATGGACAGATTTTGAGATTATGGCTGGCGGCATGCGTTTGTCCTGGGTTCCTGACATGTACGTGGTCATATTAATGTTGTCTAGTCAACTGAGGGCCTGCTCTGGCCCTGCTTTATCCAACAGAATTTATCTAGCCAGGGTCTTGATATTCCTTAAATACTTCTAATGACACCATGTGGCATATCCAAAGGGATAAATATGATGAGATACAAGAGCTGTCTTGAAACCACATGGAGACTTTCTCAAAATTGGGAATGCTGTGCTGGGAGATGGGAGGATGGAGTCGCTCTACCCGGGTCGACCTCAGACTGCCTGCCACGCCTGCCCTTGTGCGTTTGCTAGTGATTCCCCTGTCCTGCTTGCTGGCAGTGGAG
Source organism: Neomonachus schauinslandi (assembly GCF_002201575.2). Classification (NCBI taxonomy): domain Eukaryota; kingdom Metazoa; phylum Chordata; class Mammalia; order Carnivora; family Phocidae; genus Neomonachus; species Neomonachus schauinslandi. Next base: position 70,085,760 of record NC_058408.1, read on the forward strand.
TTTGATGGTCTGTGATCAAGTGTATCGGCTTTACCTTGATGTTCCAGACTTGACAGGAAGAGGGATGCAACCACACAGGCATGGAGGGAGGGCTGTGTCGGGGAGGAGCCTGCTGCACTTCCAGATGGAGGTTAGCCTCCCCATCTGTACCTCCCAGCGTGGATGCCACTGCTCTCACCAATGCATCATGTGCCACAGGAAACCTCTCCCTGATTCTGAGCTTCCCTGTGTTCAGGATCAGAGAATCCTGGAATTTAAGTGCTGGGGAATGCCTTAGAAATGATTTTATCTGATAGAGAAGAAAACTAAGGTGTAAATGTCAAAGATAATTCGCTGTTGCCACAGAGTCGAACAGAGGCAGAGCTGGGACCAGCTTATACCTTCAGTGGCTTTTCCTTTGAGAGTCTGGGTGATTATGTGAGATTTAATCCCGCAGGAGTTGTGAGAGGAGCGCCTTTTGGACTGCATTCCATCTTTAACTCCAGGACATGTAATTATTCACGTGAGTGTGTTATTTTTAGCTTTGACAAAAACAGTTCCATTCAGCTATTTTGGACACTTACCAGAAAATTAGTCCCAGATGTTTCCTTTTGTCTCATTTTATTATAAGAATAGTTTAAAATAAGTCATGATGGAGTCCAGACCAAGATGGTGACATAGGAGGCTCCTGAGCTTCTCTCCTCCCACAGATGCACCAAATACATAGCTCCACACAGAACATTTCCCTCTGAAATCCTGAAACTAGCTGAGCGGCATAAGAGCACTGAAACATACACAGTAAATACTATAGATCTCAAGGGAGAAATGAACAGCAAGACATTAAGCATAGGGGATTTCAATGCTCCACACTCAAAATGGATAGATTATCAAGACAAAACCAATAAGGACAAAATGAGGCTTAGTTAGACCAGTTGGACCTAAAAGACACATAGAGAACTTCCCATACAACAGCAACGGAACACACATTTTTCTCAGGCACATGTGGAACATTATTCAGGGTAGATCATGTGTTAGACCAAAAAACAAGTCTTAATAATGTTTAAAAAACTGAAATTATGTTAATTATCTTTTCTAACCACAATGGTTTGAAACTGAAAATCAATTACAAGAGAAAAACTAAAAAATTCCCACACATATGGAGATTAATCAACATGCTAGTGAACAACCAATGGGTGAAAGATGAAATCAAAAGGGAAATCAAAAATATCTTGAGACAGAGGAAAATGGAAACAAAATACCAAAACATATAGATGCAGCAAAAGCAGTTCCCAGAATTTTATAGTGTTGAATGCTTACATTAAGAAAATGTATCCCAAATAAGCGTATATTTACATTTCAAGGAACTAGAAAAAGAAGGACAAATTAAGGAAGGAAATAACTCAGATCATGGGATTCAATATGAAATAGAGACTAGGAAGATAATAGAAAAGATCAATGAAACTAAGAAACAAAATTGACAAATCTTATGACAAAAAAAAATCAGAAATGAAAGAAGACATTATAGCTGATACCTAGAAATAATAAGGATCATAAGAGACGGACTGCTGTGAACAATTATGCCATCAAATCAAATTACCTAAAAAGAATGGGCAAGTACCTAGAAACCTACAACCTATCAAGACTGAATCATGAAGAAATAGGAAACTTGAATGGATCAATAAAGAATAAGAAGATTGAAGTGTAATTATAAATTGGATATAGAAGGAATGCACCTCAACATAAGGCAGGTTTCCTCCGGTATCCAAAAGTAGAGCATTCCTGGGAGACCTTTCATAAGCTAAAGTGATTGTAAAGCAAAGAAGCAATTATTATTTCATAAAAGCAAAAACCCTCTTTGAATTTCTTTTGGTTAGCAAAAATAGATACTAATGTAGGTCTTTCTTAAAGCAAAATGGCATCAAGGGAACCTTTGGATGGCAGGGAAACCTGTATAGGCCATATATGACAAGCCCACAGCTAAAATCTTACTCAACAGTGAAAAGTGGGAAGCTTTTCCTCTAAGATCAGGAACAAAAAACAAGGATGCCCACTCCCACTATTTTTATTCAGCATAGTACTAGAAATGCTAGCCAGAGCAATTAAGCAAGAAGAGCAATAAAAGGCATCCAAATAAGAAAGGAAGAAGTAAACTTGCCTCTCTCTGCGGATGACATGATCTTGTACAGAAAAGCCACAGAGACCACCCAAAATCTTAGAACTAACCCATTCAGTAAAGTTGTAGGATACAAAATCAATATACAAAAATCATTTGCACTTTTATACACTAACAATGAACTTCAGAATTTTTTAAAGTCCCATTTACAGTAGCATCAAAAATGATAAAATACTTAAGAATAGGTTTAGCCAAGGAGTGAGAAGATCTGTACACTGAAAACTATAAAAAAAACAATGAAAGAAAGATACTTGGTGTACCTAGATTGGAGTAAATGGAAGAATAAATATTGCAAGATTATTATGACTTTCTAGTTTCCCTGAAGTCTCAGGCTCACATTTCTGTTTGCCTTTGCATGGTTTTAAGAAAATGAAAAGGGGCACCTGGGTGGCTCGGTTGGTTGAGCGTCGACTCTTGATTTCAGCTCAGGTCATGATCTCAGGGTTCTGAGATCGAGCCTCGTGTTGGGCTCCACGCTCAGTGGGGATTCTGCTTGAGATTCTTTTCCCCTCCCTCTCTTTCTGCCCCTCTCCCTGTTTGCAAGCTCATTCTGTCTCCCTCTCTCTAAAATAAATAAATAAATCTTAAAAAAAATGTGAAAGTGCAAATTGACTTTTCTTTTTTCCTTTTGTATTTATTTATATTTATATTTTTTGTCATGATAAGTGCACTCTTTAATCCCCATCACCTATTTCACCCATCCCCCTCACCCACCTCCCCTCTGGCAACAAGTTTGTCCTCTATAAGAGTCGGTTTCTTGGTTTCTCTCTCTTGCTTGCTTGCTCATCTGTTTTGTTTCTTAAATTCCACATGAGTGAAATCATATGATAATTGTCTTTCTCTGATTGAATTATTTCACTTAGCATAATACCCTCTAGCTCCATCCATGTCATTGCAAATGGCAAGATTTCATTCCTTCTTATGGCTGAATAATATTCCATTGTATATATATACACCACATCTTCTTTATCCATTCATCTGTTGATGGACATCTTGGCTCTTTCCAGAGTTTGGCTATTGCGGACATTGCTGCTGTCAACATTGGGGTGCATATATCCCTTTGAATTAAGTGTTTTTATATTTTGGGGGTAAATACCTAGTAATATAATTCCTGGATTGTAGGATAGTTCTATTTTTGACTTTTTTGAGTATCCTCCACACTGTTTTCCACAGTGGCTTCACCAGTTTGCATTCCCACCAATAGTGCATGGGGGCTCCTTTTTCTCCACATCCTTGCCAACACTTGTTATTTCTTGTCTTTTTTTTTTTTAAGATTTTATTTATTTATTTGTGAGAGAGAGAATGAGAGACAGAGAACGTGAGAGGGAGGAGGGTCAGAGGGAGAAGCAGACTCCCTGTGAGCAGGGAGCCCGATGCGGGACTCGATCCCAGGACTCCAGGATCATGACCTGAGCCGAAGGCAATCGCTTAACCGACTGAGCCACCCAGGCGCCCTATTTCTTGTCTTTTTGATACAGACATTCTAACAGGTATGAAGTGATATCTCATTATAGTTTTGATTTGCATTTCCCTGATGGGAGTGATGTTGAGTATCTTTTCTTCACAACTTTAAGAAGAAAAGCACTAACTTTAGCTAAGTTTGCCCTTTTGTATCTCATAAGTATGGACAGTCTAGGAGCTGGATGCTAAGTAGTGATGAAGTGTATAAAGCACACCGAGGCGCTTTTAGAAACTCAGAGATAAATGGACCTACAGTACAATATGCCATTTCTAGTGGCTCGACAAGCTGCCGTCCTGCTGAGGAGGATCTGGCGTGTTACCATAAGCAAAGGCCAGGTGTGGAGGAATGTGAAGTCTCCCTGCCAAGCCGCAGGCCAGCGAGGGCCGCACAGATGGGAGCCCCACCCCTGAGCATGACTGTTGGCACATTTGATGCACATTGTCTCCATTTTACATTTGACTCTGCTCATTTGTGTGGTATCTCAGGATACACTTACTTGCCAATCACACACACAATAGCAAATACTTTTCCCAGTAGCAATTTATAAAAATAATTCAGATGAGAGGCTACTTTCAGAATTGTTAATGAAGTCAGATAAGAGAATGTCAGCTTTTCTTTTCCCCAAACTCACATTCTTTTTACAGTGCCAGAAAGCTTTTCCCAAACTGTCTCGTGCCTAAATAAATACTGTAAAATGGAGCTAACTGTATAAAACAAACTCTAAGGATTAGCATAATGTGGTGTTGGTTCTTAGAGTCCATTGTTTTCTGATATTTTCTACATGACCTATATCTTCATAAAATGAACCCCAGTCAACATGTATTAAGCCAAAATAGCATTGCAGAAATGTGATTCTTTTTGTTTTGTTTTTCATGTTTTTTTCAGCTTTATTTCCTTTCTCATATCACTTCCTAATTCTAGGACCTCATTAAACTAACTCCCTATGTGGTAGTTCTGTGTTAAGAATTTCTTACCTCCTTTCCCAGTTTTCTGCTGCTTACACTTCAGTGCAGATGTTGAAACAGACCGATAAGTAAAACATAGCAGCGAAAGTGCTGTGAATAAAAATACAGCAGAGGGGGAGGAGGATTGCCAGGGGAGAAAGGGGGATTATCATGGGATGGGCTATTGGTTAAAGACCTGTTAAATCAGGGCTCTGAACGTTGTGTTTCTGGAGGAGCTGTGAAGATGGAGTTACCTCACACAGATGTGGAGGGACGATGTGGAGTGAAGATGTGGGCCACCACCCAGGAGCTCAGCTTTTGAGATGTGGGGTTTGAGGTGTCTGTTTGAACTCCAAGGGGTGGACGAGCTGGCAGCTGCCTTTGTGAGTGTGCAGATTGGGGGTGAGGTCCACAGTGGAAATCAAATCTTGAATGCTTCTGCAGTAGATCTCATTTGTAGCTGTCAGGGTGGATGTGTTTAGCAAGCATAGGAAGAAAAGAGCAAAAACCCAGGAGGACGCCAACATTTGACTACGGGAGAGACGAGAACTCAGTGCAGAGGATCTGATGGGCGGCCAGTGAAGGACACGGGGGAGATGGGTGTTGATGGAGGGAGGGTCTCTTCCGAAGGCTTCTGTTCGTCCAGTGGGGCAGTAGCATCAACCTTTAAACAATGACTTATGTATCTTATATTTTACAAAAAAAGAGAAAAAAATATTGTCCTGGGAGATTGACATTATCAGCTGAGAATGAGAATTCAAAGGATGTGCTGGAGATTTGAGAAGAGACAATGGTCTGTAGATGTTGTCAAGGCAGTAAGAATTGTTGAATCATGGAAATGTGGTAAGATTGCCTGCTCCAGGTTCATGAGATGGATTCAGCATTACTCCCTTTGGCCATGTTCTGCCATACACGTGCAGACACAGAGTAGGCTAAGGATTGAATTTAACCAGAAGTTTTGACTAAGAAGACACTATGATTAAAAAAAAGTATACCCTTAGGGATTGGTGTGACTGTGTGATTTGCTGTAGCCGAAGAGTTAAAAGTCGTTTTCTGACTTCTGGGCTGAAGCATTTATAAACAAATTCACATAATTCTCCGTGCTTTTTCCTTGATGCTGCAGAAGCTGGCCTGTCATGTTGAAAAGGACTTGGTCCACATGGGAGTGGCCTCAAATGCTGAGCAACTGCATGGGGAAAACTTCCCTGGAGAACGCAGATTGTTGGAGAATTTTATGAGAAAAGGAATGAACCTTTTGTTTCCAGCCACTGAGCTTTTGGTGATCTTGTTGTCACTGTAATCCAGTGTGTCCTACCTAATAACAAGTCTTGCACGTGGGAGCAAATGGCTGAGGTCAGATGAAGGACGAGATCAGAAGGACCGAGATGTAGAAGCAGCATCTGTGTGAAGATTTAAATCACCAGGAATCATGAGGGAAGAAGTGCTGGAGGAAGTGAGGTTGAGTCAGGAGATAGTGTGATCAAAGAGCGGGGAAGGAGAGGAGCTGAAGGCTCAGGGATGGCTGTGGAAAGTGGGGGTAATGAGGATGCGTGACCCCAGAGCTTGGAGGATGGGGGAACTGAAGAAGGCTCTGGAGGGAGCTGTAAAAGCAAATGGAGGTAATCACTAGACACTAATATTAACTTAAAGGATGTGACTGTTAAAGAATTGGGTGACTTTTCAAAGGGAATGCATATGAAGCACATAACCTTTATCAGGATTTCAAGGTCCATACCAAATGGAAACTTTAAAAATGGGTCATTCTCTTGGATTTTTAGACCTTGGAAGCAACATCAGAATATCCTACCAAAGTAAACAGTTTCCCATGTTGGAGTCTCCAAACAATAAAAGACTATTTGGACTGAAATTATAATGAGCTCACACAATTTACAAACTTTGACCTCCACTAATGTTGCTTGAAGGTTGTTTTTTTTTTTTTTTTAGATTGATTCACAGTTGTGCTATTTGTCTTTTTTATGTCAGTTTCTTATGTTATTTGGAAAGAAAAACACAATCTCTATTCTGCTCAATTTTACTGTGAAGTTGAAAGTGCTAAAAAATCTCCTTTAAAAATACAGTCTGCCTGATTCCATTTACATGAATTTTTATTCATTACATTTTTTTTAATTTCAAAAACTTGGAGTCATATATTTAAGTGTGAATCTTTTGTCACTATTATGTAATGATCAGTAGTGCTTCTTTTTTTTTTTTCTTAAGATTTTATTTATTTGAGGATGCCTGGCTTGCTCAGTAGGTGATCAGCTCATGGTCGGCTCAGGTCATGATCCCAGGGTCCTGCGATTGAGCCCTGCATCGGACTCCCTGCTCAGCGGGGAGTCTCCTTCTCCCTCTGCCCCTCCCCCTGCTTGTGCTCTCTCTGTCAAATAAAATCTTTAAAAAAAAATTTTTTTTTAAAAAGGTTTTATTTATTTGAGAGAAAGAGTAAACAAGAATGAGCCTGAGACGCTTAACTGACTGAGCCACCCAGGCACCCCTCAACAGAGCTTTTAAAAAAAAATCCCTAAAAAAATGCTATCCTTTTGCTTTGAATATAGGTAAGAAACTGCTGAAAGTTACCTTTGTAAAAAAAAAAAAATTATATACCTTTTACTTCATCAATGACCATGACGTGTGACTGAAATAACTGAAAAAATTCATCGTAGATTCTCATTAAAACACAGTTGAAGTTATTTGAGGTATTAAAATTTTTACAAATAGACTATGATAACAATTCCATTTTTATTTTTAAGAAATGTTTCTTATTTTCTATAGTCCCACAACTATTTCTTTTGCCTTTGCCATTAATATTAGCCTAAGTGGAGGCATACTAGCTGAAGCTTGATCTTCATTCTTTGAAAAATACCTAAAAAGGACGTAATTATACAATACTACTTTATATAAAACATCTAGAACTTATCTATTTCCTTCATGATGTGAATTTTTAAATCTATACAGATTGCTTTTATGCTTTCTTTTAGAATTCAGTTTCTCAATCACTGTTTACTACAATCATGTTTTCCTAGAATAATCTTGGTTACAACTGTAGCTATGCCGTCCCAGGGAAATGGGAGCGGTGGGCCCCTCACCCCAGAGCACGAAGCCTCGATCCATTCTTTATAGTGTGCCCTGCAACGGGCGCCCATGTTTTTGAACTAAGTGGTTACGTTTGCCCCGTCAGAATGAGAGTACAACATTTCGTAATGATTCCACTACCAAATATTTATCAGGTTTTGCCTGGTCCTCCCTCTGTAATGATAAAAAGACAGGGAAAGAAACAACAAATGTTGGAGAGGTGGAGAAAGGGGAACCCTCTTACACTGTTGGTGGGAATGCAAGTTGATACAGCCACTTTGGAAAACAGTGTGGAGGTTCCTCAAAAAGTTAAAAATAGAGCTACCCTATGACCCAGCAATTGCACTCCTGGGTATTTACCCCAAAGACACAGATATAGTGAAAAGAAGGGCCATATGCACCCCAATGTTCATAGCAGCAATGTCCGCAATAGCCAAACTGTGGAAAGAGCTGAGATGCCCTTCAACAGATGAATGGATAAGGAAGATGTGGTCCATATATACAATGGAATATGACTCAGCCATCAGAAAAGATGAATACCCAACTTTTACATCAACATGGATGGGACTGGAGGAGATTATGCTAAGTGAAATAAGTCAAGCAGAGAAAGTCAATTATATGGTTTCACTTATTGGTGGAACATAAGGAATAGCATGGAGGACGTTACGAGAAGGAAGAGAAAAATAAAGGGGGGGAATCAGAGGGAGAGATGAACCATGAGAGACTATGGACTCTGAGAAACAAACAGGGTTTTAGAAGGGAGCGGGGAGGGGGGATTGGTTAGCCCGGTGATGGGTATTGAGGAGGGCAGGTACTGCATGGAGCACTGGGTGTTATACGAAAACAATGGATCGTGGATCACTACATCAAAAACCAATGATGTATTGTATGGTGACTAACATAACAATAAAATTTAAAAAAAAAAAGGAAGCTCATTTGTTATAAGTAATTTCTAAGTGTTTTCTCTGTGCCATGCCCTATTCTTAATGTTTTATATGTCACCCTCACAATTTTTTGAGATGGTTCATTACCCATTTTTACTGAAATTGGGAGAGTGTAAGTAGTACGCTCTGCTTTTCCTCCCAGTTAGGATGTGGTGCAGCTGGGACTGAAAGTCCACCTCTTAACCACTCAGTACTTTTGCTAAAAGTACTTCTCTCTGTATTTAGAGAGAAGAAGGCATCTTCTCTAAATACAGATGCCTGGGCTCCAGTCCAGATCTGATGAATCAGACTCCAGTGGGCGAGGATGAGTTAGGGATTGGAATCTGAATTTTCACAAAGTCCCCCAAGGAATTCTTCTACACTTGAAATTTGAGTGATTACCTAACTCTTTGCCTTAATTCCTCCGACGGTGGGTGGTCTGGTCCCACATTCTGGCTCCGTCCTATCTCACTTCCAGGAGCTGTTCTCACCTGACATAAGAGAAATGGAAAGCTCTGACATTAAAAGGATGTGTGTCCCATGCTGTGTGTCTTCTGCAAATGGACTTTAGCACAGCCCCCCTTGCCTCAGGAGTTCCAGCAATGGGGCTGCTGTAAGATCCTTACAGGCTCAGCTCTTTGGGTTAGAGTGGAGCTCTTCTGTGTTCCCTCAGAAAGTTCTGATGATAGTGTTATTTTGCTGGATTTAGACTTCTCACCCCCTTACTTCAAGAGAACCCAGTTTTCCAGGCACCTCCCATGACCCGGACCCCGATGATCTGTGTCCTTTGGTGTGTCAGGTGTCGTCTGTTAAAACAGATCACAGCACAACTCTCATATATTATTAAGGGGGCAGATACCAACAACACAAAACTTCAGTCTTAGTCCAACAAGAGAGCCAGAGAAACAATGTTATTTTCTGGATCCAGGATCAAGATACTATGAAGAGTTTTAACTAATGCATTTATTAAATGTGTAAGCAGAACTTCTCTGATGCAACTTCACAGGAGACAAAACTGTACACTCTGACTACTTGCTTTAACTACAGTACTTTGCTTGGAAAATTCCATAATTGTATCTATGTATATTACATCTTTTTCCTAAAATCACCATGGCGATCCCATTAAAAAGACTTCTGGCAGGAAAACAAGTATTTTTTCCCTCTGGATTTGGTTTAAAAAATATATATATATAAAATCTAAACTGAGATCATTTAAAAGTGAAATTTAAAGGGGACATTTTTAAACTTTACAAAATGAACAATTTTCACTGTTTACATTTTCTGTTTCTCAGTCACCAATACTATTTGTATGACTTTGGTCAAGATTTTTTACAATTTTATTTAAATGCAATTAACTACACATCTTTAGAATGTACAATTGGATTAGTTTCCACATACATGTTCACGAATGAAACAATGGTGACAGTCAAGATGATGAACCTATCACCATGAGACCCTCTGTCGCACTCCTTTGGAACCCCTCCCCTGCAAGCTCCTGACCCTGACCCTAGGCAACCACTGATGTGCTTTCTGTCACCGTGAGCTTGTTTGCATTTTCCAGGATTTTATATAATCAGAATCATGTAATATACAGTCTTTTTTGTTTGTTTGTTTGGTTTCTTTTATTTAGCTTAGTCAGTTTGAGATATACCATGTGGTTGTGTGCATCCTTTATTCATTTTATTTTATTTTATTTTTAATTTATTGTATAGACATACCACAGTTCTTTTATTCAATCACTTGTTAATGGGCCTTTGGGTTGTTCCTAGTTTTAGCTATTTTTTTTTCCTAATTCTAGCTATCATGAATAAAGTTGCTGTGACCTTTTCTGTGCAGTTCTTTGTATGAAATTTTGCTTTTATTTCTCAAGGGTGAATCCCTATAACTGTCCAGGGTGAATTCTATGGAAGTGTCAGGAACTTTGAAGAAACTGACAGACTGCTTTTCAGAGTGTTTCTAGCATTTTATAATCCCAGCATAAGAGAATTCTAGTTGTTCCTTGTCCTCAACACTTGGTACAGTCAGTTTTATTAATTTTAGACATTTTTATAGGGGGTAGTGCTATTCCTATAGGTAATGTCATTGAGGTTTTATTTTTTAATGAGTTTGCAGCTAATGTTGAGCTTCTTTTCATGTGTATATTTACTATTATATATCTTATTTGCTAAAGTGCCAGCTCAAATCATTTGCCTATTTATGAGAAATTAGTTGTTTGTCTTCTTCATTCTGTGAGCCTTTGTATATTGCAGATACAAGTTCTTTATTAAATATATAATCTGAAAATAACTTGCCTGTGGTTCTATTTTTCATCCTCTTGTCTTTAGAAGAGCAGAAATTCTTGACTTTGGTGCATTGTAATTGATCAGTTGTTTCTTTTTATAGTCCATGCGTTTGGTGCTGTGAGTGAGAAATCTTTGCCTGACTCAAATATTTCCTCTAGTCCAGCTGGTGGAAAGAGGTGCTATAATTCTCAGCCCTGTGTGGTTCTGTTGTTATGCCCGGTGCTCTTTCCAGGTGGTCCTTTCTCTGGAGGCCAGTGGTCTCTTCACACACACAGTTCAGTACTCGTCTAAAGTCACGAGATGGACTAATAGCCCCAAAGCTCATGTCCCTCTCTGCGTGCTTCTTCCTCTCCAGTCCTCTGCCCCATGCGCCCTACCTGTAGCCTCCCTGGACTTCTAGCTCCATCTCCTCATTTTAGGAGGACGTCTGGGCTGGGGGTTCCTTGGTGCTGAGCCTCAGCCCAGAAGATCTTGAGGCAGCGAGCTGAGGCAATCATGAGAATCACTTCATTATTTTTCCCCTCCTCAGGGAAGTCTGTCCTGCATCGGCAGTTGTACACGGTGTGGTAACAGTTGTTTCATGTCTTTGTCTAGTTGTTCATCTGTTCTGGGTGAAAGGGTGACTCCTATCCCTGTTAGTCTGCCTCGGCCAGATGTGGAGGACCCAGTGGTGTTAACCTGATGTTCATTGCCTTGGCTCTCCTCTCCTCATCTGCTTGTGCTTTATAGTCATTTTACATTCCCGATGTTACTCCTGTGATGCATGTTTCTTCATCAGCATCATTAATATTGAGTCCAGAGTTGTTAATGGAATTGATCCAATGTATTACTAAATCTCCGTAAATTGGCTAAGTAATTTATTTCTAATGATCACTCAGGATGAATTAATTGCATGCTTTTTGGGGGAGACAGCTCTATCTGTGGGTTCTTGTATTTCTGCATGTCATGTGAGCAGAGGAGCTACTTTTCTTCCTGATTATCTTTTCAAAGATGTTTGTGTAGAGACTCTCCTTGGAAGACAGAGATGATGTCATCTGAAGCAAAGGGCATGTTTGCTTACAGTCTTGGAAGATAGAGATAACATCTCTCCCCAAAGCAAAGGGCAGGCATGCTTACTGCCCATTATAAAACATTTAGGTTATCCGACTTCAGGTTTTCTCTCTTGTAATGAAAGCTACTCTGTACTCACCTGTAATCTGGCCCTTTCTGTGTAGCCCTTTGGGAATTAGGACCCAAGGAACCAGCACAAGAAAATGTTAGTATTCTGACTACTGCTATTTCTGAGAGTAATAAAATCCTTTGTCTATGACCAAGGAGTCTTATGTGTTCTGACAATGTTCATGACATTTAAATTCTTATTTAAAAGTAGGGCAAAATCTCAGACTTTTTACAGTTTTGATGTATTTTTGCAAATAATTTGCAAGCATAGATTGAATAGAATTATTAGTTGGAATAAGTTTCTTCTCTAGGTGTTAAATCATTATTAATGTGGGACAGCTACTTTAAAAGGTTGTTTTAGACCACATTGGTGTACTATAATGTATTATGCTAACTTCTCTTAAAAATGAGTAAATGGAATGAAGGAAACATTTTGGCACACTAAACTGAATTGATTGTCAAATTTAACATCAATGCATAGAAAGAGATTCACTTAACCATTAAGTAAGTCTTGCGGAATTGTTTTACTGCTTGCCTCACCATTCTGTCCAGGACATATCAAAGCATAGGGAGTGTCAGGAGGAAAGAGCCTCTTGGATGAAGAGAAATGAATTTTGCTTTTCTTCTTTGGTTCTTTCCAGTAGTCCCTTTTTCTGAGCAAGTGGAAAGTGTGAACTATAACAAGATGTTTAGATATTCATGCCTGAGAGGTTGTAACTACTTTGATTAAGCAACCTGACTCCCAAGTAATTCACATTTATTTTGAGTGGTTTGTAACATATCAAGCAAAATGAAGTCAATATGAAACACAGACACCCATCAATATGAAAGACAAACAAAAGTAACTTACCCAAGAAAGTTTTGTGTTTCTTTGGGCACAATGTTTAACCTTTGTGTGATTCTGCATCCTCATCTATAAAAGGCAAAGTAATGGCATTTACTTCAAAGGATTGTTGTAGGAATTAAATGAGTTTGTATATGCAAAACAGAACATAACCTTGCACTTAGAGATATTATTCTATAATTCATCACTGACTCAAGTTGTAAAGGAATCAACATATTACCCAAGTTTTACACAATAAAATAAATAAATGAAGGAAGAAAGGTGTATTATTTTCCTGTGGCAGCAGTAGCAAAGTATTACAAATTGGGTGGCTTAGAACAATAGAAATTTATTGTCTCACAATTTGGGAGGCTAGAATATGAAATCAAGGTGTTGGTAGGGCCATACTCCCCCCCCAAACCCACAGGGTTACATCTTCTACCCTCTGGCATTCCCTGACATTCATTGGTCTAGGCAACATAACCCCAGTCTCTGCATCTGCCTCTAGATGGTGTTCGCCCTGTGTCTCTTCATCATCGTCCCTCTATATGTGTCCAAGTCTATGTCTGAAATTTTCCTTTTCATAAGGACACCACCATATTGGATTAGGGCCCATTCTAATGACCTCATTTAACATTTGATTACCTCCATAAAGACCCTATTTCCAAATAAAGTCACATTCTGAGGTAGTGGGAGTTAGGGCTTCAACACCTCTCTTTTGCAAGGAAGAATTCAGTCCCTACCAAAGGGAATTATGCTACCTATGTAATTAAGTAATAAGGACATTTTATTTTAAAAATGTATCTAAAAACATAAGAATACATTCCAGAAAACTTACCATTACTTAAAATACTTAGGATAATCTTGACAGTGTACAGAGAATACTTTGTTTATTAAAGTGATACCACCCATGTGGCAACAATGTAAATGCAATTTACAATTCAATTCACTTGGCCACATTCCCTTGAAATTGTATGATTGGTGATCATGGGATGGGATCATAGATTAAAAGATATCACAGTTTTTGTATTAGGTCAATTTTTCTTAATAAACAATATTATGTTATATAAAGTTAAAATAATTTGAATGAGATAAAATACAACTACACTGAGCAGCTAGATCACTCAGTAGATTTGTATAGAGCCAGCTTCATTGTAGGTGATTCTTGTTGAATTCAAAGACTGAAGTCTATGTATCTTGACATTAAATCCCACTAAATACTGGGGTTTCTTATACTTAACTTGATCCTGATTAGTTGGTGATAGTTAAGAAAAATTGCTTAGGTCTTCACATCCCAATAATTTGGTACAATAAGGCTTCATTCACTCAGCTATGAAAATAAGACCTAAAGATATACATTAATCACTTTTATCACTTTTGGATTCAGATTTTATCATTATTTTGTACTTGCAATTATAGGCATTAGGTAAGCTAATTAGAGTGCTAAAACATATAGTCATAAAAATATGCCCTCAGGAGGGAGTAGAACTTCTCAGGCATTTCATTCTAGATTCTTCATTTTCAGTCTAGCATGAATTGGGGAAATACCAGACAGCAGATTATCAGTGCTCTTGATCAAGCATTCTGATAAAGAGAAACATAAGAAGGATTGAAGAATATACCCTTTGCCTCAAAATCTAGGCCTTAGTGGATCAAATGATAAAATAATTCAGATGTTTTACCGTACACCCAATCAGAGAACCACATATGGATGGGTATTGCTTCTTCCCTACATTTTCTCAGAACAAGACTTTTCTCAGAACTCCAGGGATTGAATACAGTCAGCTACAAAAGGACAGAATACATGAAGAATACATGAAGGTAAAATATTAGAATTTCATGAGTAGAATATTCTGAGCCTTTTATATAATTTAAATTTAAAAGAAGGTTGATTTGCATTGTAAGATCTAGGGTATCACTTAGCCTTAAATTATTTTTAACAAATTCAGATTGGTCTAGGGTGGAGCAAAACCTCACTGTCCTAGAAACCATATTGTAAATCTCTTTTGTACCATCAGAATTCTAGAGCAATCTCAAATGTACAAGGTGCATTGCTTTATTTAAATAAACCACAGTGTGAGATAGTCTGACAGTTCTACAAATATCTATGAATAAGAAGGATAAAGAAGCAAAACCAAGTGGAGTAAGGGCCCAGAGAAAATCGCTGAAATGTGGAATTTGCCTCTGCTAAAATTTGCCTTTGCTAAAATCATCCAAGGCTTGAGGAAAAAAGGGACATGAGGGGCCTCAACATGGTTTAGGAATATTACAATATTCATTAATGTATAATGCTAAAGATGATTGTAATTATAGCTGTCGTATTCGAATAGTGTGTATGTGTCAGACATTGTGATAAATGTTTGGTGATAGATATTTAATTAAACAACCAATTGTGTTAATAGTCTTGTTTCCAGTGTAGAGAGGAGGGAAGTAAGACTTTTTTATGTCAAACATGCCGTATCCAACAAGCTCCAGGTTAGTATTATGGTAGAAATTGTTCAGGCAGCCAACAGCCATCAAAGTCATCCGTGGCTCTTGGTGAGAAGTCCACATAGAGCATGAGACCGTAAGATGGTGGGGCACATGGGAGCCACTGTCCAGCCCCCCACAGAATCAGTCTGAAAAGAGATATGAAAAAGATAAGGATTCCAGCTAATTGCCATGAAGCTACAATGAGGAATTATCATGTCTTCCTGGGAGTTAGAGTGTTAGACACAAAACCTGAGTCTGTTTAGCAGTAAAAACCCACCAGATGTGTTGTTATGTGTTGTGAACCTACCAGACTGTGCTTTATGCTTTGCATTCACACTGCCTAATCTTGACAAGTGACTTACTCTAAGTCACACACATAGGGACCATCTCAACTAGGTTTCAGACCCAGGCCGACCAAGCTTCCAAAACTATGGAATTTCCATTATATGTTAATAATTTACCTGTAGGGACCAGAGTAACAGGCATAAAGACAGCCATGACCCCCAAATGTTCAGGCTCTTAGGAACTGGTTGAAAGTGACGTTAGCTGGCAAAATGACTTATCTGATAGAAGATCAGGGCTACTTTTTATTTTGGAGGGTGAGAAAAACGTCATCTATTGAAGTAAACAATTTAAGTAAAGAAATGACCTGTTGGCCAATCAGCCAGTCAGCAAATAAGCAGATTAATTAATTAATTCTGATATTATCAGTTTCTCTTTTCTTTTTTTGACTTTTTATTTTTTCTTTTTCTTCTTTTTCAGTTGAAGTATAATTTACAGTGTTATATGAGTTTTGAGGGTACAATGTAGTTATTCAACAATTCTGTACATTACTTGGAGCTCATCATGGCAGATGCGCTCCTGAATCCCTGTCTATTATGTCACCCATCCCCCACCCACCTCCCCTATGGCAACCACCAGTTTGTTTTCTGTATTTAAGAGTCCATTTTTGTTTGTCTCTTTTTTCCTTTGTTTGTTTATTTGTTTTTTTCCTCAAATTCCACGTATGAGTGAAATTATATGGTATTTGTCTTCCTCTAACTTATTTCACTTAGCATTATACCCTCTAGATCCACCCCCATCATTGCAAATGGCAAGATTCCATTCTTTTTTATGGCTGTGTAATATTCGTGTGTGTGTGTGTGTGTGTGTGTGTGTGTGTGTGTGTGTGTGTGTATACCACATCTTCTTCAAACCATTCATCTATGGATAGACACTTGGGCTGCTTCCATACCTTGGCTATTGCAAATAATGCTGCAATAAACTTAGGAGTGTTTATATCTTTTTGAATTAGTGTTTTCACATTATTTGGGCAAATACCAAGTAATGGAATGACTGGATCGTATGGTAATTGTACTTTTAATTTTTTTTAGGAAACTTCATACTGTTTTCCAGAGTGGCTGCACCAGTTTGCATTCCCACAAACAGTGCACAAGGGTTCTCTCTTCTCCACATCCTCATCAACACTTGTATTATTTCTTGTGTTTTTGATTCTGGTCATTCTGACAGGTATAAGGTAATATCTCATTGTGGTTTTATTTTGTATTTCCCTGTTGAGTGATATGAACATCTTTTCATGTGTTTATTGGCCATCTGTATGTCTTCTTTGGAAAGCATTTATTCAGGTCCTTTGCCCATTTTTTAAGTGGATTATTTGGGGGTTTTGGTGTCAAGTTGCATAAGTTCTTTATATATTTTGGATATTAACCTCTTATCATATATATCATTTGTAAATACCTTCTCCTATTCAATAGGTTGCCTTTTTATTTTGTTGATGGTTTCCTTTGCTGTGCAAAAACTTTCAATTTTGATATAGTCCCAGTAGTTTAATTTTGCCTTTTTCTTTTTTCTTTTTTTTAGCTAGAGCAGTCCTGAGAAAGGAGAACCAAGCATCACACTTATTGATTTCAAACTATATTACAGAGCTATAGTAATAAAAGACAGTATGCTATTGGCATAAAAATACACACATAGACCAATGGAACAGAATAGAGGTCCCAGAAATAAACACATGCATATGTGGTCACCTAATTTATGACAAAGGAACCAGGAATATACAATGGGGAAAGGACAGTCTCTTCAATAAATGCTGTTGGGAAAGCTGAATAGCCACATGCAAAAGAATGAAACTGGGTCACTTTTTTAGACCATCTAAAAAAATCAACTCAAAATGGATTAAAGAGTTATGTGTAGATCTGAAACTATAAAACTCCTGGAATAAAACATAGGGAAAAACCTCTGTGATATCCATCTTGGTAATGATTTTTTTTTGGATTTGACACCAAAAGTAAAAATAAACAAGTGGGACTACATCAAAGTAAAAAGCTTCTGTACAGCAAAGGAAATCAACAACAAAATGAAAAAGCAACCAATGGAGGAAAATATTTATAAATTATAGATCTTTCAAGGGATTAGGATCCAAAATATATAAAGAATTCATACAACTCAGTAGCAAAAAAAAAAAAATTAAAAAATGGGCAGAGGGGGCACCTGGGTGGCTCAGTCAGTTGAGCAGCCAACTCTTGACTTTGTCTCCAGTCATGATCTCAGGGCTCTGGGATCGAGCCCTACATCGGACTCCATGTTCAGCAGGAGTCTCCTTCAGGATTCTCTTTCTTCCTCTGCTCCTCACCCTGCTCACTCGCTCTCTCTCTCTAAAATAAATAAATGAATCTTTAAAAAAATAGGCAGAAGACCTGAATAGACATTTTTCCAAAGAAGACATAAAAATGGCCAACAGGTACATGAAAAGCTGCTCAACATCACACATCATCAGGGAAATGCAAGCCCAAACCACAATAAGCTATCACCTAACACCTGGCAGAATGGTTATTATCAAAGAGACAACAAATAGTAAGTGTTGGTGAGAATGTGGAGAAAAGGGAACCTTTATACTGTTGGTGGGAATATAAATTGGTGCAGCCACTCTGGAAGACAATATGGAAGTTCCTCAAAAAATTAAAAATAGAACTACCACATGAAAACAATGAATTCAAAAAATTATGTGCATCTCCCATGTTCATTACACCAGCATTTACAATAACCAATATATGGAAACAATCTTAAGTGTCCATAGGTGGATAAATGTATAAAGATGTGTGTGTGAGGGGGGGCGGAGCAAGATGGCGGAGGAGTAGGAGACCTGGATTTTGTCTGGTCTCAGGAATTCAGCTGGATAGGGATCAAACCATTCGGAACACCTACAAACTCAATAGGAGATCAAAGTAAAGAATAGCAACAACTCTCTGAACAGAAAAGCGACCACTTTCTGGAAGGTAGGACGTGCAGAGTAGTGAATCCGAGGTGATATTCGGGAGGATAGATGGCGGGGGAGGGGCCTTCGTCGGCCGCTTCTGGCAAGTGATAGAGCCGCGGAGCACAAAATCGGAACTTTTAAAAGTCTGCTCCACCAAGGGACGTCACGCCAGTGGCTAAGCAGGGGGTGGAACCCTCGCGGGACAGTGTGGTCTCAGGACCCTCGGGGTCACAGGAAGACCGGGGGTGCCTGAGTGTGGCAGAGCTCCCAGGTATCAGAGCAGGGAAGCCGGCTGCAGAGACAGAGCCGAGGCGCGGGCTCTCAGCTCGGGGTTGTCATAAGCCGTGATCTGGGGCACAGTCGGGCCACTGCTCCTCCAGCAGGGACCCAACAAGCGGCAGATCTGGGAAGACTCACCTTCCTCCCCGGGAAGACTCACCTTCCTCCACGGGGAGGAGCAGCATGGGAGTGCACCGCAGGGATCTGCTGGGTTTGGAGACTCCACATGGGGTTGGGTGCCAGAGATAGAAACGCTCGGTCACAGGCCAGGTGAGCACAGAGTGCAGCCAGAGACCAGGGAGACAGGAGTGACTTACTGCTTTTCTCTGGGGGCTCACTGAGGAGAGGAGACCCGAGTTCTCAGCTCTTCCAGGGCGGAGATTGGGAGGCTGCCATTTTCACTCTCGGCCTCCACTCTCGGAAAGCTTGCAGGGAACAAAAGCTCCTGAGAGCAAACCCGAGCAGATTACTTAGACCGGACCGGCAAGGGCGGGGTAATTCCACCTCTGGCAAAGACATTTGGGAACCATGGCAACAGGCCCCTCCCCCAGAAGATCAACCAAGACCAGGTTTACCCATCAATGAGAACGGCAGAACTCCAGCGCTAGGGGAATAGTGCACATAGAATCCAAGGCTTTTTTTTACCATGATTCTGTAGTCTTTCAAAGTTAATTTTTTTTTAACTGTCTTTTTTGTCAACAATGCCAAAAGATAACCGACAGAATGGAAGAAGATATTTGCAAATGACATATCAGATAAAGGGCTAGTATCCAAAATCTATAAAGAACTCATCAAACTCCAACACCCAAAGAACAAAGAATCCAATCAAGAAATGGGCAGAAGACATGAAAAGACATTTTTCCAAAGAAGACATCCAAATGGCCAACAGACACATGAAAAAGTGCTCAATATTGCTCGGCATCAGGGAAATCCAAATCAAAGCCTCAATAAGATACCACCTCACACCAGTCAGAATGGCTAAAATTAACAAGTCAGGAAACAGCAGATGTTGGTGGGGATGTGGAGAAAGGGGAACCCTCCTACACTGTTGGTGGGAATGCAAGCTGGTGCAGCCACTCTGGAAAACAGTATGGAGGTTCCTCAGAAAGTTTAAAATAGAGCTACCATATGATCCAGCAATTGCACTACTGGGTATTTACCCCAAAGATACAAATGTAGGGATCTGAAGGGGTACGTGCACCCCGATGTTTTTAGCAGCAATGTCCACAATAGCCAAACTGTGGAAAGAGTCAAGATGTGCATCGACAGATGAATGGATAAAGAAGAAGTGGTATATATATATACAATGGAATATTATGCAGCCATCAAAAGGAATGAGATCTTGCCATTTGCAACAATGTGGATGGAACTGGAGGGTATTATGTTGAGCGAAATAAGTCAAACAGAGAAAGACATGTATCATATGACCTCACTGATATGAGGAATTCTTAATCTCAGAAAACAAACTGAGGGTTGCTGGAGTGGGGCGTGGGGTGGGATGGATGGGGTGACTTTGTGATAGACACTGGGGAGGGTATATGCTCTGGTAAGGGCTGTGAATTGTGCAAGACTGTTGAATCTCAGATCTGTACCTCTGAAACAAATAATGCAATATATGTTAAAAAAAAAAAAAAAAGAAGAAGAAGAAGATAGCAGGAGGGGAAGAATGAAGGGGGGGACATCGGAGGGGTAGACGAACCATGAGAGACGATGGACTCTGAAAAACAAACTGAGGGTTCTAGTGGGGAGGGGGGTGGGAGGATGGGTTAGCCTGGTGATGGGTATTAAGGAGGGCGCGTTCTGCATGGAGCACTGGGTGTTATGCACAATGAATCATGGAACACTACATCTAAAACTAATGATGTAATGTATGGTGATTAACATAACATTAAAAAATTTAAAAAAAGATTTTTGTGTGTGTGTGAAATGATACAAAATGATATGCTATGCAGCTATAGAAAGGAAAGAAATCTTGCTATTGTGACAATATGGATTGATTACCTTGAGTTCATTATGCCAAGTAAAGTAAGTCAGACAAAGACAAATACGGCATGATCTCACTTATATATGCAGTTTTATTTCATTTAAGATTTATTTTTTTATTAGAGAGGGAGAGAGAGAGAGAGGAGGGGAGGAGCAGAGGGAGAGAGAGAGTCTCAAGCCGACTCCTGCTGAGCACAGAGTCTGATGTGGGGCTAGATCTCATGACACTGAGATTGTGACCTGAGCTGAAACCAAGAGACTGACAATCAACTGAGCCACCCAGAAGCCCCAGGAATACTGTTTTAGATCATCATAATTTAAATAGTACACAGGCCTATCAGATTATCTTATACTGAATTTCTTTAAAGCATGTTGTATTTTTAAGGATATATTTAGAATACTGTATTCCTTGCCCTTCTTTTCTACAAATGGTCCATTTGACAATTTCAGTCTGTAATGTATTTAGAATAACAACACTTCACTTATTGTAAGGTTGTGTCATTGTGACTTAAAACTTGTAGATCATGGTTCAAAAATAAATGATTGAAAAGAGACTAAAAACAGCCAGAGTAATTCTTTTAGCTTTAATATTTGTGGAATTTATTATTCAAGACTGAATTTGAAGTTCAGTACTATGTAATTATTTGGCATTTCCCTGAAACACAAAATCTAAGCAAGATTAATATTTGAGGGGGGCACAGAGCCAGAGGATAAGTCTAGGCACAGTCCAATCCACAACTCGGTGTTACATTTTTTTTTTAATTGATATATATGGAATGATTTATAATATACCTTACCCCATTAGAGAAGCTAAGTCCTTCGCAAAGTGGTAACAAAACATACAATTAAAATGGCATTAGAATCTATTCCTTAAGAACATCAAGAATCTGTTATAGTTTCCATTGGAAAAAATAAATTGTTATAGTGGACATTAAAGATTTTGCTCTCAATTATATAGAAAATTCACACTCGCTGTTGAACTTATTATCAGAGAATGGAAGACTATCGATAAATAAACTGTACTATAGTCATTTCTGGCAATCTCTATTTTTATTTTTTTAATTTCACTGAGTATATTTCAGGACCAATGACAAATTAGAATTATGGGTTAGAGGAGTCATCTGACACTAAAATTATAGGTACACAAGTGTACGTACACATATATGGACATATACAAGCATACACATAAATAAAAGAAATCCATAGTAAATATTCTGAAACAGTTTTGCAACTAAAACTGAATGGATTCTCTCCTTCCTAATAGTGTATTATAGATGTCTGTCCAAACTACAAGAAATCTGGTGTCCAGATGCATGTTTCCTATTGTTAGATATAAAACCTCCCCTTAACAGCTGGTGACTGCAAATGAGTTGAGGAAGCAGATGATGGCAATAACTTAACTCAGTTCAGAAATCCTCAAAGCAGCCAGCTACTCTAACTGTTCCTATCAGACCCCATTACCCACTGGGCTTCTAAACATGACAGAAAAGCGTCTTTCAAGAAGATTCATTTTTACTGAGTTCCAGCTAAAAGCCATGCGAGCATCCAGTACTCCTCATAGGGATATCACTCTAGCTGCCAGACACCTCGGTTGGAATTTAGGGTGGAAAGGAGACCTACCCCCTTCCCCTAATTCTCCAGGCTGGCCTTTGACAATAGCACTTGCTTTTATCACACAAAGTAGACTTTGATTCGATTTTCCCCGAACTGCTTCAGTTTTGGGAGGGTAAGCAATAGTCTGTACGTGTGGGTGTGTGCCTCTCACTGTGTCCTGGGAATGGGGGATCTGGGCACCGTGGGGCCGCCTGCTCACTTTCTTTCTGATCCAGTTTCAGAAGGAAGTGTGTTGTAGGAAGCCAAGCATGGAGCTGGGCTCTAGGCTGGAAGCTTGATGTCCAGCAGACTGCCCTTGAGACATTTGTTTCTGCAACCACCGCCCTCTATAAAGGAGAGAGGATTATATCATCCATACAATGAGGATACTGGACCCGAGAGCACCTCGGCTCAGACAGGTAATGCATTACCCCACAATAAGCGCTCCATTCTCCTAACAACGAGTCCCACTGAGTGCAGGCACTTTGATGTACTTCCCGTGAAGGGCCCCAGCCTGGGTCACGTGCTCCATGGATCCTCGGGAATTTCATTCAGCTCGTTGGCCTCTGAACTTGGTGCTGGAGACACAGTGGATGAATAGACAGGGCAAGAAAAAGTCCACCTGTTGTTTTCTTTGCCGTGCTACATCCTCAACAAAGTAAACTAAACTGTCTCAAATACCCAAGCTTTCACCATAAGAAAACATGAAAATATATAAAGAGACGTAGAGACATAATAGCGATCATCTGAAAATAATTATAAAACAGGGGAGAGAGTATATTCATCTACCTACTTGAAAGCCTGTCTCACTCTAGGTGCCCAGGAAGGTAATTTGCACCATAGAAGGTGCTCAATAAATGCTTGTTGGCTTGATTTTTTTATTTAATTAGTTGATGATGGCACCTGTGTAATGAAGCAAGTTAAGGAAGCGACACTACCCCCAGGAAGATTATATAATCCACATGTGGAGAACTCTTTGTTCTGGACCATATCAAGTGATCATATTCCATCTTGTCTTTTGTAGACTGTCCCCTTGTCTTGTATCTTCTTGTATACAACACGGCCCAGAGGACAGAAGTTTTGAAAATACAAGAATTACGTTAACTGTGAAATAGCTACCAAGTTCCTTGTGTAGCTTTGATGTCACCAAAAAAAAAAAAAAAAAAAAAAAATCATTCTTCCAGCCTACTAAGAGCTAGAAACCACAATGCACAGAAGTAGAACAAGTACGGAAATGCCTACAGGGATAACAGAATGCGGCAATCTGGGAAGTATTTTCCAAACAAGGAGTAAGCTGCTACCTTCAGCAGAGAACTCTTGGAACAGTCAAGTACAAGAATAAACACACAAAGCTTTTTAATGGATTAAATAGATAGTATAGTAAAGTAAATCTGAATGGAGATGTTTAGTCAGTACAGGCCTGACTCTTGAGTTGAACCCTGAACAAAGATTTCTTGTTGAGCACTGAATGTATTAAGAATTGAAAACAGGGGCGCCTGGGTAGCTCAGTCGTTTGGACTCTGCCTTCGGCTCAGGTCATGATCCCAGGGTCCTGGGATCAAGCCCTGCATGGGGTTCCCTCCTCGGCGGGGAGCCTGCTTCTCCCTTCCCCCACCGCCCCTGCTTGTGTTCCCTCTCTCACTGTCTCTCTGTCAAATAAATAAATAAAATCTTTAAAAAAAAAAAAAAAGAATTGAAAACAGGGGAAACAACAACAGCAAACTCACATAAGCATTTTTTTAATTCTAAAGAGTGAGAATTGATCTTTACAATAATTGCACAGATGAGTGCAAAATCCCAAAGAGCCTCGAGAAATTTATTATTTTTTTTAAAGATTTTATTTACTTATTTGAGAGAGAGAATGAAAGAGAGAGAGCACAAGAGCGGGGAGGGTCAGAGGGAGAAGCAGACTCCCTGCTGAGCAGGGAGCCCGATGTAGGACTCGATCCTGGGACTCCAGGATCATGACCTGAGCTGAAGGCAGTCGCTTAACCAACTGAGCCACCCAGGCGCCCCTGCCTTGAGAAATTTAAAAAGTGGAATAAACTAGATTTAGGTTCATTTCTGAGCTAAATATATTTTGTTGAATGCCAGTATTTTGATGACCGTCAAGCCATGGGGAATGTTTAATGCTGCAAGCATTTATTATTAGCTACCTTTTCTGCACAAGACAACGTACTTTGTGATTTGGGGAAAAAGGTAAGATGCTTTTTCAACTTGCTTATAATTTATTAGTGGGGCTAGGTAAACATACAACTATTTTATATAATTGTGTGGTAGTAATAATTTGAAATATTCTGACTTTTAAATAAGATTGGAAGTTTGGATATTGATAAATCTCATTTTTGAGTCATAAAAGAACTTTCCATGATCTGCTTAAACAGAGATTTAATTAGGTCTCAAAGAAATCAAAAGTAATCGTTACTAACTCCCTACTGCTTTCAGAATTAAATATAGATTTTCCCACTTGTTTCTAAAAGCGTTTTTTTGTCATGACCCAAGCTTTGTACCATTGTCTCCCAAGACTCTTGTGTAAATGCCCAATAAAATAGAATTTAGATTTGTATTCTCTGACCACAGTCTATGCTTTCCTGACAATGCCTTTGCCTGTGCCCTAGGATATCACTCACACTCCTAAAAATTCTCTCTTTTTAGGTGTAAGTCAATGTCTACCACTCTCCTGAATGTTATTCTAACACCTTTGGTTCTGTTTCAGAATTGTAATGATACTTTGCTTGAATCTCTTGCTCAAAGTACCAATTATGCAGGTTGAAAACACTTGGCCAATAGAAAGCTCTCTGTAAATAGTGGTTTTTCTTCTCCATTTCTTGACTCTTCAAATATCTGATAAGTAACCACATATATCAAACAGCTTGGTGCTAGTTGAACCTCAAGAGACTCAGGATCCAGTGGCAGAGAGAAATAAGTAATGTTTGTAATTTTCTGCAGTACAGAAAGTTATTAGACCATTAAAATGTTCATAGTTCATATATTTTGAAGGTATCCTTTATGGTATTTATAAATGCCATTGTTGCCCAAATAATTTGTCTAACAGGCCAAACTCATCTTTATATGTATGCCCACCCCGCCTCATAACTTTTTTTTTGCATTTCTAATAATATAAATTGGTATTGCAGAATCACTAATGACAAACACATAAATTAGAATTTATGAAAACTCATGTTACTACTATATATGTTCAAAATTAAATTCAAAGTATGGAAACGTCATGCAATTTATATTACTAAAAATACAGTTATCACCTTTGGCTCAGATTTAAGTGAACAAAGAAGAAATCATTTTTATAGAGGTGGTTATAAGATTAATAAGGGCAGGATATGTCTCTATGATGTTGTTCAGCATTGAATTTGTAGAGACAAGTACAATCCCTTGTAATTTTTTGAGAGGACAGATGGATGAATGAATGGATGGATGAACAAAAAATGTGTAAGGGTTGAGTTTCCAAAACAAGTATGTTCGTCTGACTTTTTGATTTGTTTGTGTGTCCGTAGGATTTTTCAGATAATCAGGTATAAGATACACATTATGTCACAATTAACTGACACTCAACCAATATAGGTCACTGAGTTAGTTTTCTCTTGCTGCCTAACAAATTATCACAACATTGGTGGTAAAGGGGCGCCTGGGTGGCTCAGTCAGTTGAGTGACCAACTCTTAGATTTTGGCTCAGGTCATGATCTCGGGGTCCTGGGATCAAGCCCTGCAGTGTGGGGCACAGGCTCTGTGCTCAGTGGGGACAATTCTGCTTGTCCCTCTGCCCCTCCCCCTGCTCGTGCTCACACGCACTCTCTCTCACTCTCTCTCTCAAATAAATAAATAAATCTTAAAAAATAATAAAGGAGCTATTTAAGTGCTTATAGAAAAGGAAAGTAAAAATCAGAGGCTTTCTTATTTGGTCTCAAAAATTGCTTCCATACAACCTCATATAACTAATGAAGTCTAGCTCTACCCTCCAAAGGCACAAAGAGGAAAATTCCTCCTTAATTTGAAGATACTCATGTTCTAGCCCTGCGTCTAGCTTCCTGGCTATGCATGTTGAGTTTTTTTTTTAACCTTCAAGCTGTTTTGAGACATTAAGCCCGTTCCCTATTTTAGTTCCGTTTCCTCTGCTGGTGTAAGAATGGAAACTAGAAATGAGCGTCACAGTCAAGCAATAGATTTGATAGTGCAAACTGAGAAAGAGTCCCCTTTCCTTGTTTACAATGCAGTATTTCCATTAAAGATGGCCAGAGTGGCAGAAAGGTTTTCTGTTTCAGTATGACTCATACTGCGCTTGTCCACGCTGAATCTTTATTTTCCTTTCACAGGAGCTGCTGTACGTGAAATGTTTCAATCTAGTCGCATTATACGTGTTGTATTTATACTTGTGTACTTCGTCTCGTCTCCAATAGCCATTTCCACAGGGTAACTTCTCCTAATGATGTTTATTAAAGTTCAGATAAAGACAACATCAAGGAAAAAAAAAAGAATTAACTGAATGTGATTCTACATAATGATCATATTCGAGAACAGATTGATAGAAATGATGAAATATGTGGGTGCTTTGATCCAAAGCTCAACCACTTCAGATGTGTGATTTGTTTAAAAGACAACACTGCTGTCATCTGCAACAAAAAATACAAAGCTATTGGGTATTTATAGCATTATCTTATGTGTAAGACTATTACTATGGAAACAGATCTAAAATTATTCCAATAATGTAATGTTGACTTTTAATCAGCTCAAGGAAGCTCTCATGGCCAATTGACTTAGAAACAAACTGCTAGAGAGTCTTCCAGTCCAGAATCATTTACCAGGCTTCATAATTAAGATAAATGTAGCTCTCATTTGTGATAGCACTGGACACCTAAGACTTAAATTTAACTTAAAATTTCCCCTTATTTCAAAAACAGTCAATGATTTTGATCTACTGTTGCTATTAAAACACATGACATTGGGGCGCCTGGGTGGCTCAGTTGGTTAAGCAACTGCCTTCGGCTCAGGTCATGATCCTGGAGTCCCGGGATCGAGTCCCACATCAGGCTCCCTGCTCAGCGGGGTGTCTGCCTCTCCCTCTGATTCTCCCCCTCTCATGCTCTCTGTCTCCCATTCTGTCTCTCAGATAAATAAATAAAATCTTTAAAAAAATAAATAAAAAAATAAAACACATGACATTAACTCCACCAGAGATTAGTATGAACTACTAAGGAACTGATTTTTTACAAAAAGGGAAATTGAAGCCCTAAATCTGAGAAATGAGGTAAGATTGCTGAGCTGGTGATGTCTTTTTAAAATTGACCTATAATTGACATATAATACTGTGCAAGTTTAAGGTGCACTACCTTGATTTGATGCATGTATATGTTGCGATATGATTACCAGTTCGGTGTTAGCTAACACCTCTATCGTGTCACCTAATTATCCTTTCTTTTGTGGTGAGAACATTTGAAATCTAGTCTCTATCTTACATTACTCACAAAGATTAAACTCAAAAGGGATTAGAAGACTTAAACATAAGACCTGAAACCATAAAACCGCTACAAGAAAACACAGGGGAGGAGCTTCTGGACATTGTTCTTGTCAGTGATTTCTCGGCTGTGACACCAAACACACAAGCAACAAAAGTGGAAAAATCACAAGTGGGACTTGATCACACTGCAAAGCTTCTGCCCAGCGAGGGAAACCACTGACTACATGAAAAAGCAACCCACAGAATGAGAGACACTATTTGCCAATGATATATCTGACAAGAGGTTAATATCCAAGATATCTAAGGAACTCCTACAACTCAAGAACAACAACAACAAAAATCTGATTAAAAAATTGGCAGAGAAGGGCGCCTGGGTGGCTCAGTTGGTTAAGCCACTGCCTTCGGCTCAGGTCATGATCCTGGAGTCCCGGGATTGAGTCCCACATCGGGCTCCCTGCTCAGCAGGGAGTCTGCTTCTCCCTTTGACCCTCCCCCTTCTCATGCTCTCTCTCTCTTATTCTCTCTCTCAAATAAATAAATAAAATCTTAAAAAAAAAAATTGGCAGAGAAGGAGAATAGACATGTTTCCAAAGAAGACAACCGGATGGCCAACAGACACGTGAAAAGATGCTCGGCATCACTCATCATCAGGGAAGTGCGAACAATCAAAACTACAAGGAGATATTACCTTAAACCTGTTAGAATGGCCATTATCAAAAACACAAGAGATAACGTGTTGGTGTGGATGTAGAGGAAAAGGACAGTTGTGTCTTGGTGGTGGGAATGTCAGTTGGTTCAGTTACTATGGAAAACAATAAGAAGATTCCTCAAAAAATTGAAAATAGAACTACCATATATTCCAGCAATCCAATGTCTAGGTATATATCCAAAGAAAATGAAAACAGGGTTTTGAAAAGATACCTGTATTTCCATGTTTACTGCCACATTAATCACAATAGTCAGGACACGGAAACAACCTAAGTGTCAGTGGATGAATGGATAAAGATGTGGCATCTATGCAATGCAATATTATTCAGCCATGGGAAAGAAGGAAATCCTGCCATCCGCAACAACTTGGGTGGACCTTGAGGACATTATACAAATAAGTCAGACAGAGAAAGACCAGTTCTGTGTGATATCACTTATATGTGGAATCTGAAAATGCCGCACTCACAGAAACAGGAGAATGCAGTCCCCGGGGGCTGGGGTTTGGAGTCCTGGAGAAGCTGGTCAAAGGGGACAAACCTGCAGTTAGAAAATGAAGAAGTTCTGATGAGGTAATGCACGTCCCTGAGACTAGAGTCCCCAGTATGTACTGCGTACTGCAAAGTTGAAGATACCTTTTAGGATAGTGTTTTTACTGAACTTCTCATGCCTGGTAATCGTAGACACATAATTTGGGACTGTACTTCAGTAAATATCAGCGAGGATCTTGGGAAACGTGAAACAATATGTCCGTTTTCAGAGCTTACAGTTGGAGTCCGAGGTTTGCATCCAAAAGCTGCTCCAGCATTTTCAGCTGTGGGACCTGATGTAAGGGATTGAATCCATCCACCCTCAGTTTTCCCATTCATAAAATATGCACTGTAGCAACCCCTATAATATATGATTAAAGAAATTAGGAATAAATCTGATTACGGCTTCATGATGCTTAGTAGAGTACTTGGCACCTTAATAATAATGACTGACAGAAAATAAAATCTATAGTGAGACAAAATAATTCTTACATCCTTTCCCATCCACTCAGCAGCAGGTAACACTGGTGGACACGTCAGTCACTGGTGGACAGTGGGAGCCACGGGGCCACAGTTAAACAGATAGCAGAGCAGATCCCACAGTAGCTGCTGCAATCCTAGAGAAGCTCTGGGAATTAGGAAGCTGTGATGCTTGGTTGTGCCTGAGAGTCCGAGGCTAGCCCAAAGCAGAGGTCTTTGCCAGCAGCCGCATGAATACCACAATGATGGTGATTTATATTGCAACCTGAAGATACATTGCATTTTTGGAAGACAACCTTGGAAGGATAGAGTGGGAGCTTCTTGTCTATCTCCTTCCTTCTCAAATAAAAATTACTTCCCCAGAAGCCCTGTTTACTTGGCATTTCACTGTTACACATACCTGTCACAGTGTTTCATTTCATATTTATGAAACATAATTGTAAGAACTGGCAGAAGCTACTCAACAGCGAGCTGTCATCTAACTACTTCCCTCATCTTTTACTGGTCCATATGCATTAATACAGCAGTTTGATTATTAAATGCATCTGTTCCTAGAATGGGATAAACACCAAGCTGTTTCCTGAGTAATGACCACAAGGAAAGGGCCGGGGGATTACATAGACATAGTTGAAAATTTTGCCGTGATCATTCCTGGGCACAATGTATCATTCTTTATCCTAACAGCCACTAGGCCAATCTGGTTGGCAAACCCCATGGCTGGCAGCCTGGTTGAAAGATTGTCTAGGGGATTTGGAACTAAATCAGGTTAAATTTTATGAAAATGTTTTGTTCCTCTTGCATTCAACCCTTTTGGACCAAGGTCTATCTGCAAGTGAGGGAAGACTGGGGGGAAATGAAATTATAACTACTGAAATGAGATGTACCGATTTTGTGACATTGGAGGAAGGGCAAAAATCCCCATATCTAAGAAAAGAACACCTTAGACCCCAAGAGGTGCAGGAGAGAGTTGTGTTAACGATCTTTGTTTTTCAGAATGCTGGTGGGGTCTTTCTCAGAAGGTGATATTTGCCATTATATAGCTTTAATAAGATATACATTTCCAAATTGATAAGACAGTAAGAGAATGCTAATTTTCTGTGATGTAACAGGCGTTTGGGCAGCAAGGACAACCATCCAGAATCTGGGTTATAATCAAATAAGTTTGGGTCAAGTTTAATGGGACAAGAAAACAGTAGTGAGCATTCAGTACTTTTTTTTTTTTAAGATTTAATTGTTTATTTTAGAGAGAGAGTGTGTGAGTGGGTGGAGGGGCAGAGGGAGAGGGACAAGCAGACTCCCCGCCTGAGCACAGAGCCCAATGGGCTGGATTTCACCACCCTGAGATCATGACCTGAGGGGAAATCAAGAGTCGGATGCTTAATCAACTGAGCCATCCAGGTGCCCCTTATTAGGGAGCATAATACATAGCACTTTCTTTGATTTGGCCAAGAAAACTTTAGGGTTAGACAGAAATGAATTGGGATATGACCTGTACAAGGTATCCAATGGAGACAGATTCTTACTCTCTTTCCTCTTCTGTGAGATGTTTAGTTGTAAAGATGAATTGAGGTAAAGATAAAATCTTCTGACATATGTTAGGCACTTAGTAGTTGTTAGGTATTTTTGCTAAAGATAATAAAAAGAATATGTGTATGAAGAGAGGTGAAAATATTTAGATATAGTAGTTTTGAGATACTTCTAAATAAACATCTTAGGTAGCATGTTAAACTATTCATAGGAAATAGAATTATTTAAAAGGTAATCTGTGAAATCATATAAAGCTTCAGAAAACTATTTTTGAATGAATGCATTTTATTATTCTTGTGATTCAAAATTATTTTCTTTTCAGGAAAGACTTCTTTAAACAATCTTCTGTTTTTTTTGACTTAATAGCATAAAACTCAAAGCATTAACATGATCTACATGTAAGAAAAGAACAAATACAGTGAAGGTCTGACCTCTAAGAATTGACAATAAATTCGTAAATTTATATTTTAATTTTTTAATGCTAAAGTGTTTTTTTTTTTTTAAAGAGTCTTGTCACCTTGATATTCAAGAACTAAAGAGTTGTAGATGCTTGGGGTACCTGGGTGGCTCAGTTGGTTAAGCATCTTCCTTCAGCTCAGATTATGATCCCAGGGTCCTGGGATGGAGTCCCACACCAGGCTCCCTGCTCAGCGGGAGTCTGCTTCTCCCTCTTCCCTCTGCGCCTCTCCCTGCTCACGCTCTCTTTCAAATAAATAAAATATTTTTTTAGAAAGAGTTTTAGATACTTTAGATTCAAGTTATGAGTATTCTGTAGACAAATAATATTCCAAGTTACTATCTAACACGAGGTTTCAATATTTACTTAAGTTGTTAGCCAAAGCAATAGAAGTCTACACTGGGATGCAAGGAGTTTAATATAATTTTTCATCTTTTATTTCTATCTCTATGATCAGACAGTATAGAACTTTGTTTATGTGATGTTCCCCTCTACTAAGGCTCATTAATAGTCCCCATGATTCTTTGTAGCTCTTAGAGATGACCTAACTCACCTCTCAGCTAGGGGAAAGTAAGAGGGTAAAGTGTGAGGTGGAATCTCGGTTTTCTTACTGAAGTTGAATGCACTTGCATGTTTCACTTTTTAGCTGAGACAGCTTTTGGCTGAGTCTTGTGGCATATAATATAAATAAGAAAAACAGCAACAACAATATCAACAAAACCTCAAGAAACAAAGATGTTTCTCTTTTCCTCTGGTTTGTTATCTCATGTCACCAAAAATTGTATTGACCTTCTCAAAAGGGCATTCACAATACCTTTTAAGACGAAATAGTAAAGCTATGCAGCCACTCCCAACTTGAGAAAGGGATGGATTTTATTTATTTAGATGTGATTTTTTAAATTCCTAAAGGAAATAATTGGATTATCATTAATAGTTTTAATATCTAAATTCATTTGGCATATCAGAATATATTTACCCACATCTGAATACTAGTAATTGTTCTTAGCAATAACATGCATAGACAAGAAGTCAATAAACAATTAAAAATCATTGCCCATATATAATTTTAATATAAATTATTTGAATTTAAAATAGATAATTATACTTTACTTAACCGAATACAATTAACATACAATAATTGCTTTTCACAAAGTTTTCAGGCTATGTAAGAAGGTGCTCAGGTAGGAAACACACAAACAAGATTTTTAATTTGGCATATCATCAAGAATGAATCTAATTGTATAACACCAACTCCTTGTAAAATACATGATTTCTTTTATACTCCTTGCTAGATTAATTACAGGTGAGTGCTGGGAAATAGAAAAATACTAACTCATTAGATTAATTCCCTCTTCCTACCCCTTAGTAATACAGTGGAATAAGGGAAGCTGCTCTATAAAATATTTTTTTTTAAAGATTTTATTTATTTATTTGACAGAGAGAAACACAGCGAGAAAGGGAACACAAGCAGGGGGAGTGGGAGAGGGAGAAGCAGGCTTCCCGCAGAGCAGGAAGCCCGATGCGGGGCTCGATCCCAGGACCCTGGGATCAGGACCTGAGCCGAAGGCAGACGCTTAACGACTGAGCCACCCAGGCGCCCCTATAAAATATTTTTTTTAAAGTGAAGTTTCTCTCAATGTTTTCACACTTCAAATAGAGTCATTTCCAAAGTTTACCACAGTAACAAAGCATTGACAAATAAGATGTATGACTTTGCCTTCCGGACAACATAGAATTATTAGGGACTGAATTTACTGGGCTGCTGAAAAGCTGTGCAAGGCCAATGAAATGATGTTCCCCCAGGCGCATCAGGTAACAAGAGACAGTGTTTCCTGAAAGCTGAGAGATGCAAATGAGGTGAGCTTTATCATTGCCCAGAGACATCAGGAGCAAATGAGGTAAGCCCTACGTCTGCCCCATCATGAGAGGTTTTCCAGGCCCAGGCAACAGAGGAGGGACCCAGGCAAATCCAGGAGAACTCCTTGGCTTGAGAAATGGGAGCCAGGAGCCTGAGGGGAACAAGGCAACCCGAGTTTGCACAGCTAAGTAACTGAGGGGAGAAAGCAGTATATAGATTTGCAGAGATCTTCAGAAACCCCTTCAAGTGTTCAGTTAAGTATTGAGGAACACTCAACGTGGGGGAAAGAACCACCAAAAAGGAATAAAGTTATAAACCCCCAGAGGTGCTGGTCTTGGAATAGGGCCTGTTCCCAACACTTAGTCCGGAAAACCTCTTGGTTAGAGTGTAAAGAAGGGTCTTGCTTTGGCAAAGGGGAGTGACTAGCCTTAAACAGAAAACAACTCCAGCCTTGCCTACAAATCTTAGAAGCAAGACTCCAAAGGAAGACTAGTGTAGCTATGTGTAAAACAAAGACTGTGAGTATCTTTCGGAAATATTCAGCAATGAATAAGGTAAAATTCCCAGTGCCTGGCATCCTATTAAAAATTACTAAGCTGCCAGGAAGGAGGAAAGTAAAATCATAAAAAGAGAAAATTAGTTGATCAAAACTGACACAGACCTGACACAGATGATAGAATTATCAATCACATTAAAACCATTATTATTAGTGTATTCCAATACACGCAGAACATATATCAAGATAGACAATATTCTGTGCCCTAAAACAAGCTTCTATAAAATGAAAAAGTTTTAAGGCCATGGAAACTCTCCTTCCATTAAAGAGTAGAACTGAATTAGAAATCAGTAACAGAAAGACCTCTGGCAGATCTCCCAAATTTGGAAATTAAATAACACAACCCCAAATAACTCATTGTTCACTGAAAAAATCCAAAGATTAAGTTAAAAATGTATTTGAACTTAGTGAAAATGAAAACATGGCATATCAAAATGTGTGTGATGCTGCTAAAGTGATTTTGTATGCAAATATTAGTGCTAAATGTTATTCTAGAAAAGAAAGGTCTCAAATCAATGATACTAGATTCCTCCTCTAGGGAAATAGAAAAAGATGAGAAAATTGAGGCCAAGATAAATAGAAACAGTCTTTTACTAAATGGTCCTGGAAAAATTGTTTATGGGAAGAATGGTTATAAAAAAAATCCATAAACAAAAACATAACCTTAATGCATCTCTCATACTTCGCATTATAAGTAAGCTAAACTAAGGCCCCCTTGGTGGCTCAGTCAGTTAAGCGTCTGCCTTCAGCTCAGGTCATGATATCAAGGTCCTGGGATTGAGCCCCGCATCAGGCTCCATGCTCTGCAAAGAGTCTGCTTGGGTTTCTCTCTCCCTCTGCCCTCTGTGCCCATCTCGCCCCTCAAGTAAATAAATAAATCTTTAAAAAAAATAAGATCTCCCAAGTAGAAGGAAGCATAGAATCCACTGAGCACAACCTTTCTTGTAACAGGTAGAAAATAGCACACATGCAGAAGGGAAATGACTTTAACAAAAACATGTAATTTAGCTCCTCTTCCCTGACACACAATTTCCCCAAAATTAACTATATATAACTTTTTTCATTTTTATTCTTCCTCTTGAAAAAGAGACAATTTAATAATACATGTTGAGAAGTAATCCTGCTTGTTCTTATAATGTGAGGGTTCCCAGTATCAGTAGCCAAAAAAATTCACTTCAGTCTAATTTTTCAAAGAGAGGTTTCCTCTGGTTAATCCCCTCAGAAACAGACTGTGTGGGGTTTTTGCCCTTCCTGGGCACCAATGGTGTTAGGAAATTGAGTGACATAAAAGCCTATATTGGAAACTCCTTGTTCCATTAAACCACGGTTTCTCCAACTTTTTCTGCAAGCATCAGATAGTAAATATTTTGAGTTTTGCAGTCACAACTACTGAGCTGTTCCACTGTAATCCCAAGGCAGCCGGAATGCATACAAACAAGAGTACGGCTGTGTTCCAATGAAGCGTTTCTCAAACTGGTGGATGGCTGGACTGGGCATGCAGGCTGTGGTTTGCTGACTTGTAAACCATGAAGAACTCAAGAAAGAGTAATCCTTAAAGCTGTAAACCCATACAGTGTCTGCTGATGGTCAGGATGGTGATGGCACAGGGGATATCCACATGACCTACACCCTCCTGAGCCCTTGGAGGAGAGATCTAAATGTGTTGGCCCATATATTCATAAAAATAACTTTATGGACTAAATGTTACGGCCTTTATTTTACAGATGAAGAAAATGACCCTCAGAAAATTATGGTAACTTCCCCACATCACTGTGATAATAATCAAGAGAGGAAAAAAAAAAAAATTAAAAACAGGACTTTTCTGGCTCTTAAGAACCCAGTTCCAACTAAAACCATTAATGCAGCCTAATTTTAAAGGCCTTGTAACATCTTTGGTTCTGGAATACTTTGGCTACTTCGTCCATATTAATCCTCCCATGTAATGGAATGTGAGGTTGAACCGAATCCAACCTGATTAATATAAATAATGACTGCACACAGTAAGCCAAAAGTGATCTCATTCTCAATAATCTGTGAGGGGGTTAGCTACATTTTTTTCAGAATATTTTCATGTTTGCTTCTTTCTATCCCTTCTGTGATGGGTCAGGATTAAAAGTTTGGTCATTAATAGTCATATGTTTGGTACTCCCTTGCACAGGTTATCTGACTTGATGGAGTAACAGGAAGAAAACTGACTTAAGCATTACATCTGGGCTCGTGATTGCTTACAATGTGCTTGGACTGATCAAGCACCATAGTGTCAGGCAGCACCTGAAATGGGGGCCCAATGCCTTAGAGATTCTGAAATCAAGGGGGTTCAGTGTAGGAGAAGAGAGCAACAGGCAAGGAAGAGCATGTAAGATAATCAAATATGACTGTATAAAGAGAGGAGTTTTCTGTGACCACACACAAGGAAAGAGTGAGGAATCCAGGTGACCAGTGGGGTGATGTTGAAATTGCAGCAGTGAGTGATGAAGAATGTCCGTGAAAGCAACATCGCTTCGATCTGGAAACCATTACAGATTTCTTTCTTGAGGAGAGCAGGTGTTCGGAGTGGGCAGTGCCTAAACTCTGATGTAAGTTTAGAGCAATGATCTTCTATTTGCTGGTGTAATAGGTGGTCTGACTGTTAGAGCAGGAGTGAAAGAATAAAGCCACAAGTACAACTGGTAGTTGTTCTTATGGAAAGACCTTCCAAGTGGAAAGGACACCATGTGTATTGTTCAAAATGTTATTCCTGGCTTCTAGCACAGTGCCTGACACACAGTAATAATTTAAATTTTTGATGAATGAATCAAAGGATGGGTAGAAGGATAGTTAGCTGCTTGGATAAAGTGAGTGAAGCTACAACCTGGGAGTTCAGCTTTCCCCTAAACAAAAGGACTGGGAGGGAGCTAGGTATCCCTCAGTTCAATTGCTTCATTTTACAGATAGACAATCTGTGTCTTAGGATGATCAGGATTCAAGTCCAAGCTCATCAGTGAAATAGTAACATAATCTTGGGAACATGTCTTTCTTGTGATATACAAGCTAGTGAGATACAATGTTACTAAGTTTGAGAAAGATCCATTTTTAGTTACATTAACTATTCTATAATTTAATTGCCATTTAAGAACAGGTAGCTACTGGCGATTATGATCGATTATTATAAAAATAATTTCAATTTAATTACTTTAAGTTTGTGCAATTATACTCACCTTTGTTATAATATCTGTGTAGGGTTTTTATAACTTAGTTCATTGTCAAAGAACCTGACCATGCCTCTATAACCTAACATTTAAAAGTGTACATTTTTGGGGGCACCTGGGTGGCTCAGTCAGCAAGGCATCTGTCTTTGGCTCAGGTCATGATCTCCAGGTCATGGGATAAAGCCCTGAGTGAGGCTCCCTGCCCAGTGGGGAGTCTGCTTATCTCCCTCTCTCCCTCTGCCCCTCCCCACTCCCCTCTTGTGTGCTCTCTCTCTGTCTCAGATAAATAAGTAAAAATCTTTAAAAAAAAAAGGAAAATGTGCTTTTTAAAAAAACCTTCAGTAAAACCTTTTATGAAATAAATTACATAAAATTATGTAAGTGAAATCAAAATCATCCATTTGTATAAGAATTCACCCAGGCACAATGTTTTTTTAGCAGCTCAGTGAAAGCTTTCCACAAATGGAAATAGTCTTCCATTACATTACACAAAAGCATGTATGAAGACTGCATTCCCATATAGATTTCAGCATTTGACACAAGAGAGAAATAGAGAAACTGTGATTTCAACATAAAAAGTTTTATGCCTTAATTTAAAAAAAATGGCATTTTAAAAGCCTATTCAATTTTCATAGTTTAAAAGCTTTTGATGTTAATTTCTTGGATAATTATTACTTTAATGCATAATTGAATCATATTTAGGACTGCATTCCTTGACTCGTAGTTCTTTATTGACCAACGGATCATAAATCGTGTGGCTGTTTTTTATCCATCCAGTTTCCTTGCCACAGTGTAACTCCTGAAACTTACAAGGGTCCCAAAGACCATGAGATTTGGGAGAAGCAGCCCTCTGCTCCACACTCTCCCTACCTTGACCACCACAATCACATATCCAGTCCCTGCTCCTCTGGGGGAGAAAAATGCCTTAGAATAAACTATTTGCTGCTTCTGAAAGATTTTCTGGATGGGTGGATAGATGATAGGTTAGAAAATGCCCTTTGCAAACTTGTAAATGCCCCGTGGCAGGCAGAGAACTTTGGTGACGTTTAAAGATGCTCCTCCTAACGAGCATATGCCTCAGAGTTTGAGATCTAATCCATTAACTGTCAGCCCTGGGCTAATTGCTCTTACGGAGTAAGTCAATATGGCTGTTATGAGCTGAACATCTTGAAGGCCCAGGATCTCAGAATGTGACCTTATTTGGAAATAGGGTTTACAGAAGCAATTGAGGGAAGATGAGATCACTAGAGTGGGCCCTAACCCAGGAGGACTGCTGCCCTTATAGAAAGGGACCCGTGGACACCGAGATAGGCATGCAGAGAAGGAGGATGGTGTGAAGGGACACAGAAGGCCATGTGAAAATGAAGGCAGAGAATGAGGCAGGGTGTCGCCAGGCCGAGGAGCATGGCCTATTTCTGGCAGACCACTAGCTGCTGGAGCAGGGCACGGAACAGTCTTCCCTGGGGCCCTCGGGACCAACATTGCCCACAACTGAGACTCCCAACTGCTAACATCCCGAACTGTGAGACAATAAGTAAGTCTTGCTTAGGGGCACCTGGGTGGCTCTGTCGGGTTGAGCATCTGACTCTTGGTTTTGGCTCAGGTCATGATCTCAGGGTCAGGAGATTGGGCCCATCGGGCTCCATGCTCAGTGCAGAGTCTGCCTGAGATTCTCCCTTTCCCTCTCCTTCTGCCCCTCCCTCTCTCTCTCTAAAATAAATAAATCTTAAAAAAATTAAGATTCTCTATCTCTCTAAAAAAAAATATATATATATATATATTGCTTAAACAGATCAGTTTGCGATGTTTTGTTTGCAGCCCTAGGAAAGTAAGACACTGGCCAAGAAGTTTAAGAAAATAACATGGCAGTTATCAAGGAGACCGAGCCAAAAGACAGGCTAAAAATCTAGAAACTTAAGGCAGCAGTCCTTATAATTTATAATTGGAAATTTTATTTGTTTTGATTTCTGTGTTATCTTCAAAAGTGTTATGTTATTGAATACTTTTTAAAAAATTAGTATACAATGCATAATGCAAATTGCATTTAGTACATTTAGAATAAAATTATGAGAACATGGATGAACATATTGATACCTACTTTGGGATTTTATTTACCTTTGACGAAGGTAAAAAGGATACACCATTGGATAGGATGAGGAATTCAGGAACTTCAATCACATTTTGCTTCTTTAGAAAAACTGAAATATATATGGGACATTTTTAACATTGGTTACATCTGGGTAACAGCTACTTTGGTGTTTGTTACAATATTCTCTGTACTTTTATTATCTTTTTTACTGTGATCGAAAACATATCACCTAAAATTTACTATTTTCATGCTTTTTAAATGTATTGTGCATTACTGTTAACTAATTGTGTTACACTAACTAATAATAGTGTTACACATTGCTGTGTAACAGATCTAGAATATTTTTGTTACAAAACAGAAACTCTATATCCATGGAACTGAAACTCTGCTTCTTACTCTTGTATATTTATATATGTTTTATAATTGGAAAAGAATCACATATGTAATATGCCAAATTTTTTTACCTTCGGAAGGCAAAGCTGTTTCTCATTAATTATATATATGTAAGGGGCCAGAGAGAATCCCAGTCGAGACACTGTTGGTTGAGATGGTTCACTAATCTGTGGCCGTGACTTCATACGCTGTTAGAGTGATGACTAGGTCTGTCTTGTGTGTCATGGACTCCAGGATGAATGTAACTCTATGGCATGGAATTTGCCCAACACTGCAGTCTATATTCTATCCTCCCCTTGGAGTATCCCAGAATTATACAGAATGCAAATAAGACCTTTACTCCTCCTTGACATTTTGCTAAAAGGGAAACAATTAGGGGACCAATTCAATTTGTAGCTAATATGGTGTCCAAGATTTCCCCTTTCAAGATAAAGATATTCTCGGTCTGTCTAAAGCAGGGCTCAAATCTGCAACAAATTCCTCACAGGTTTGTTCACTGACAGGCTTAGGTTACTCATTTAGGAAATATGACTTGGTTCTCAAATGCCCCAGATAGAAATTCTGCATAGTCTTTGTCCAAAAGTCTTGCTACTTAACACAACAAGTGCATCTTGTTATTCCTAAAAGCAAAAGTTCTTACACAAACAATTCAAAGAAAAGGAATGTGAGCCTGCTTCATAGGCAATCAGGTAAAGGGGATTCATTTCCTACACTGTCAGATCAAATGGTTCAAGTTTCGCTTTAATGACTCTGTTCCTACTCCTCCTCTCTAAGACGAATACAGCAATAGTCCATTTTACAGGAGGTCACCTTCTGAAATTATTGATTTTTCTAATAGGAATCTAGGAAGACCTTATGATACAAATACACATTGTATTCTCCCCCATAATGCTTACTCTTTAAGGGTCCAGAAATAGTCTGATCTTGATTCTGAAGATCATATTCAATTTTGCAATAATACCAAAAACGTTGTTGTCTTCATTATTGAAAAAAATGTATTTTGACATAATATGAGAAAAGGAAACTTCAAACTTTTATTTTTTTGTAAAATGGAAGTAACATTTACAGGTATTTAAAAGGTAGAAAAACCCAACCTTTTCCAAGAAAGTAGATGGGGTTTTGAAATTTTTGAGAGAGAAATATGAAGACTTATGTAAATGCCACCTGGAACTTCGCAGCACATATTTGCTGAGGGATATGTTTTAGTTCTTTGGATCTTTAAGTTAATTTCCTCCCTTCTCATTTTAACTTTAAATAATAGTTAAAAAGATGTTCGTATAACTGAGTATTTTAATTTAAATCTTTACGTATTCAAGTGGCTGCTTTATAAGTCTAGTGTTATAAAAATGGCTAATTTTAAAATATATCATTTTTCTTGAGGAAATAGCAATGTTAAAACTAAAATTGATTGGTACTTGGGACATTGATGTTTACAGTAGCCCATAAGCCTTATAATGGGATATTCCATTTACAGTTCTACCAGTGGGGAGTCTGAAGTGATCCAGGTCACTTAGGTAGTCAGTGGTGGAGATGAGTTAGTTGGCTACTTTCCAGAGGTCAAATTTTTAATGCTAAGCAACACCACACATTAGAAGGAAGTACATTGAAGGGACTAAATTTAAAAGTTAAATAGTACTTACCAATTTTTTATACTTTGTAGTTCTTTTAATATTCAAATCCACTTTTCTGTTTGGTCTCTTAATGATGGGAACAACTAAGAAGTCATACTTCAGTTGAAATTTGGGGGCGCCTGGGAGGTTCAGTTGGTGAAGTGTCTGCCTTTCGGCTCAGGCCTTGATCCCAGGGTCCTGGGATTGAGCCCTGCATTGGGCGCCCTGCTCTGCGGGGAGCCTGGTTCTCCCTCTGCCACTCCCCCTGCTTATACTTTCTCTCTCTCTTTGCCAAATAAATAAATAAATAAAATCTTTAAAAAAAGAAAAGAGATTTGAAGAGGTTATCTCGTTTGATGTTCCTGTGGAAGAGTAGCTATATTATAATAACAATTGTATATTCTTTCATTATGATAGGAATGAAGTATGTATTATATGCTTGTGTCTAAATTTTTTCAACTCTGTCTTAATGCACAGTCTATATGGTCTATATGCCTAAATTGCCCTGTGGTATTTGTGGCCACACGGGAAAGCTTTCACAATTTGGACTCTCTTTCTTTCTCTGTCTCTCTGTCTCTGCGTCTGTATCTCTCTCTGTCTGAGGAGGAGCTTTCTAAACTTTTCTAAAATAAAAATCTCAAGTTTGTCTTCCATTACTGCTTATTTCAAAACCAGCTGGAACACATGGTTGTTCTATAAAGTCACAATTTATTTTGTGATTTAATAAAGAATTGAATGGAGATACAGAAAAATTCTTTTAATTTAGAATAGAATGGTAACTCTTACTCAGATTGCCAAAGTACTATATGAATATCAGTTAAATTACATTTTGAAAAGCAAGATAGGGAATCAATGATGGTTTTATCAAACATAGTTAATTTCCCCTCTACCATTTCAAGTGCATTTTTAGCAGGAAAGAAAATGTTAGTTACTGCGCTGGCGTTTCTTCTCTGCCCTTCTTGCTGCAAAAGTATATATTGGTTGATCATTAAATAACAAAATTTGAAAGAGTCCCTGTCAGAA
Organism: Neomonachus schauinslandi; assembly: GCF_002201575.2. Lineage (NCBI taxonomy): Eukaryota > Metazoa > Chordata > Mammalia > Carnivora > Phocidae > Neomonachus > Neomonachus schauinslandi. The sequence goes on from NC_058408.1 coordinate 70,128,045, forward strand.
AGTCTGTGCAGAAAACCAGGATTATAAGTAAATCAGTCCTACAACCTGCTGTTGTTTCTAACCACTCAGGACTTAAAACTAGGATATTCTGCATCATTTACATCTTCCACTGGATTATCTGGCCTTATACAAAATCCAGTGGTGCCCCCAAGTAATAGCAGATGATCTTAACAAATAAACATTGACTTATTTCTCCAATTACTGAAAAGGCAACTTTGGGACTACCGTGTACTAGAAAATGTGCTTGGTCTACAGAAAATGGTAAATAAGGTATGATTCCTAGATGTACTAGCTCACACTGAGTGGGCCACAGACACTGATCATGGTAATGCGTGCTATGGGTATAAAAAAAATCATTTACAATGCTGTATTTTTCTCATATTGCTGCTGTAGCACATTGACCACAAACTTAGTAGCATAAATCAATACAGATTTTTCCTTCTACAGTTCTGGAGGTCAGGATTCTAACATCAGGGGTTGGTAGGGCTGCATCTCTTCTGGAGGCTTCCAGAGAAGATCTGTCTCCTCGCCTTTTCTTGTTCCTTGTATCACTCCAGCTGTCTGCCCCTTTGGTCACAGTTTCTACGGCTTACTTTTATCGACTGCATTCCACTTGTAAGTACTTGATTGCCTTGAGTCCACTCAGATAACCGTGCACATGGACATCTGCCGGACCATTATCCAGCCCTCGAAAAACAGGCTCTGAAATACAGGGCAACATCCAGCCTCCCAGGGAGGGGAGCACGGGGAAAGCACCCCTTGAGCCAGGCCTTTAGGAGACAGGTGAGTCACCGATCCGGCTATGATAGGTGGGGAACGGCAGGCCTGACAGAACGTGCTCATAACCGGGAGTAACCGGGTGCGTAGTGGTTACTGGGGAAGATTCTGTTTCCTTCACTCACTGTATCTGGACTTCCTTATAGCACTCGCTGCTTCAAGGAAAAGGGAACAGTGGGAAGGGGCAGGATTTACCCCTGAGGTTCCTGAAGAAACAGCAACCCCACACCCCAGGTCCCCACCACCAGGATGAGACAGGCAGAACCCGTTTCTCCCCCAACCACCTCTCCCAGCCGTAGACTCTGAACATCTCCGGTTAGCAGCTCATCGTACCATCCTGATGTCGTGGAGTCAATACTTAGGAAAACCACTCCCGTTCCCTTTACTCTCACCCCATCTTTTTCCTACCGTGATCTCTTGCTCCCCTAAGATCACAGTCGCCACCTCAGATTTACTGTGTGCAAAGCGGGGAAATGCTTGTCTCTCTTTGCATCACATTAATTCAGTTTATTCCCAATGGCTGTAGATCTAATCGAACTCCAGTGAGAGAAGGCAGGCTGCCCCAAAGCATTGCCCACAGGAATCAGGCATCCACTTATGCTGTGGATCATCCTCTTCTGTTTCTTGAAACGCTATGCTTAATTTATTAAATAACCTTAATCTTCAAATTTTATATTCTCAGCTACAGCATTAGCTTTCAGAAGAAGAGGCAGGTTTGAGACCTAGCAGATGGATCACACCCTGGACATCCTCCAGGCCACTCCTAAATCATCAGATAGGCCCTCTCTCCAGAGTCATAGGCTTCTAATCAAGACCCAAATGACAGGGGCTACAATTATGTCGCTGACCCGGCATTTTAGAGCAGGTGATGTGGACAAAGTATTGCCTAGCAGATTGTGAAGGTGAAGCCCATGACTTAGATGAAAATACGGAAGTGAGCAAGGAGCAGTGGGGTAGGGCTGGCAGTTAGGATTACCTCATCCCTCAGCCGGCACTGCGGCTTACCTCCCCAGTAGGTTGTATGCCAGAAGCTCACAGCATTTCACACCTCTTATTATAAACACTAAGAAATCATTCGGGATAGAAAATAACTTTGATAATGCTGGGTAGTGTTGCTTACCATATGCAAGGTTAAAGAATGTGTTGGTCTTGACAATCAGTTACAAGATGTGAGATGCTTTGATTGGGAGCTGTTCTTGCCATATTTCTCACATGTAGACCCACAGTCTGAATTCCAAGCTCATGAAAGCTCATGGAAAATTGCTGGTCACATTTTACACCAGAATGATGAGCTGCAGAAGACCAAAGCTTAGCGATATATTCTCTTTGTACTGGTGCAGTTTCTGTGACCTTTTCATTTGGAAAATTATTTAAATACAATTTGGGGTTTATTGTTTATTGATCTGTGGGAAATTACCGAGGAACAAAATAATTGGATGGTTTTCCTTTGGTGTAAGAACAAAAGTGCTATAAATATCATTTATAGTGATTTTTTGGGTAGTAAATTCCAACAAATCTGGGAGAACTAATTACTTGAACAGAATTTTCTGTATTTGTCTTTTATTAAACCAGGCTCCACTTTTGCTATATGGAGTTTATAAACTTCATATATAATAGCCATTCACTGAATGGTAAAAGGTGAAAAGTTTGAATAAACCCAATAAATATATTAATTCAATATATTAGCACAAGAACAATGAGAAGATTAAAAATAAATTTAAAATATTATAGTTTATATATTTTAGCTTATTTTACTGTAAACTCTCAAAGTAGGTTATCTAAAAATAACAACTATGATAATGCAAGCCTAAAACAAAAATGTCTCAGTTCATCAGTTTTACAACACTGTGATGTTTTTATTTTTTTCCAGTTTTAATATGAAATAATTGATATACATCACTGCATAAGTTTAGGGAGCACAGCATGATGGTTTGATTTACATCTGTTGTGAGATCATTTCCATGATGTGTGCAGCTAACATCCATCTTCTCATGTAGGTACAAGAAAATGAAAAGAGAGAAGAAAAGAATAAAGGGGGAAAAGTCTCCTTGTGATGAGAACTCTTTAGGATTTATTCTCTTAAGAACCTTCCCATGTGTCATATAGCAGGGTTACCTGCATCCCCAGGACTTACTGTCATAAACAGAGAGTATGTACCTTTGGACCACCTCTTCCAAATCTCCCTCCCTCCACCCATGAATTTTTAAAAGATTTGAAAAAGAGCACCGGAAATGGTGAAATAACATATATCACTACATTATGCTATTTAAAGTTTAAAGAATGTCAGGGAAATAAGAAAACCAGCAAATCTTATTTATTGAGTACAAGAATTTAGAAGGACAGTTTCTCCATCAGCAAAATGATGATTTATCCAATAAATACAATTCTGCCATTCAATTTGGATATTTATATACATATGCAGTTAATGATAGATAATAAGCCAGGGTATGATTTGTTGTTTTATAAATTTTTAATGATGTAAAGAAATGAGTACTTTGGAGGTCTTTATTAAGGAGTCATTAAAGAGCCTGGGAGAGTTACATCACTTTAACCATCTACTGAACACTGCCATCTAGCTATTTCTTCTCTAATACATACAAAAACATAAATGTATATTTTCTTAAATTTCCTGAATAATGGCACATATGTAAATTTTCTAGATGAGAAACTGTTACCCTTTTTCATGACAGAAAGTTATTTCAACTTGTCATAGGAATCATCCAAAACAATTATTGCTTTTTTGGAAGGGTACAATGGCAATGACTTGTAATATTTATTGTTGTTTTTATGATTCATTGTCATAACATATATAATTTGTAGCACTGTGTCGTATCGGTAATAAAATAAGTGATACCTTTGAGAGTAATGTGAGTAAGGCTGATCCATGCTATGCTAAAAAACTCAAATCACATAGGGATTCTTACCAAAGTTATGTTGAATTTTTTCTCTTCTTTTGCCTTAAGAGCTGGCTTTTAAATCTTCAACTCCCCCGCCATTTCAGTGAGCTTTCATTCTTAAATTTAGTGAAATATGGAAAGCCAGATATCTAAGTTTATTAGCACTTCTTGTAAAATAAATTAGTATGCTATGAGGTCTGTATATTTTACTTGTAAAAATATAGTTTTCATTTGCATTTTTATAGTGGATGTTGTTAAATTTGTCTTATTGGGTCAAGTCTTTTCAGCAAAATAATTTCCCATGCTTTAATGGAGTTACAAACATACACTATTCACTTACAGGTAGATATTTCAATACTATCAATTTATCTGATCATATGTTTATTGTCAGTTTATCCTATAGTACATATTGTATATCTGCATGACATCTAAGCCTGTTACATGCATTTGCCAGTGTTATGGTCACATTCTTACATGACAGGAGAGTCACTGAATTTATCTTCTAGAGATAAGGGGCATTTTACTATTGGTAAATAGGAGAATTTCTAATGTAGTCAACTTTATTATGTTAAATAGTATACTGGGGTAAAGAATTGTATTGATAAGTATTTAGTAAATATCAGCATATGCTAGCATTGCATGCTTTTATTAATGTTTTTACAAAGTAGTATTTAAATACCTTTTTCCCCAATGGCAGCATATAACACGTGAAACAGGGATACATTCATCTAAAATAAAATATTTTTAGCAAATATGTACAGCAATTATTAAAGGAGGTCTCATAAAAACAAGATACAGAAAACATTTACTTGATTACAGATGATTCGAAATCTAAGTGTAGGTTTCGTAATGAACGTGATATAAAGCAATAGAAAACAATGTGTCTTAGGAAAATGGCTTTACACCTGGACTCATGGTTCTGGAAGAACAGCGGGGATGCCTCCTGCTTAAAGGGCCGGAAAACCAGAAACATATGAAGTCACACCCGAGACATCTGGTGCCCGCAGACATTCCCAGCCGGCCCAGCCGACCATGTGGAGCTGGGCCCTCAAGCCAGCCCATCAGTGAACAGCGCCTGGGCGGGCGGAGGCGGGGCGGGTGGCAGGTGCACCAGCCGCCGGGCCTGCCCACTTCCTGGAGGGGGAGGCTCGCCGGGAAGACGCACAGGGAGCGGTCAGCCCCTGGACGACCGTGTGGCTTCAGATGTGTGGAGGACTAAGTGCGGGCCCCCGGGGGACCGGGGAAGACGAACAGGGACGACAGCCGCATCGGCAAGAAGCAGGCCCGCCGCCACACTTCCGGGAGGACGCTCGCTGCAGTCTCACGGGATCTCGGGTTCCCACGCGGGCCACGTGGGCCGAAGGGGGTGCTGGGACGGGAGACGCAGTCGGGGTTGCGGGCGGGAAGGCGGCGTCGCACGCTGGCCAGCGAAGAAGCCGGCTCAGCTGCCTGCCCGCGCATCGGTCCTCGGGCTCCGCGCCCAGGGCAGAGCGGCGAGGCCCACTGCGCGGGATCCCGAGCGTCGGCAGGCCGAGGGCTGGGGCCGCGTGTGGACTTTCCCCGAGCGCTGTGGCCCCGGCCCCGGGCATCCCAGGGCAAGGCCCGGCCCTCTGACGAGGCGTCCCTTCACACCTGTGTGGGGGTGTGGGGTCTGCAGCGTGTCCCCGTGACCACGCCTGCCTGTTCCTGAGCTGGCCCCTGAACGGCAGCCGCAGGCCGTGCTTCCTGTCCCCGCCGCCTCACTGGGGCCCTGAGATGGAGAGCTGGACCCTTAGTCCACGAGAGCCTGCATCGGAAACGTCTTGAGCACTGTGGGGGATCCCTGGGGGATCCCCCCCGGGGCCTGCCCCCAGAGCCTGGCACAGATGAGTGCAGATGGGGGTTTCCGGGAAGGTCAGCAGGGCTCATGTGCTGCCCACAGGGTTGCCACGCGCCTCTGGGTGTGTGTGGTGGGCAGGGCGGGGATGACCTGCCGCACGGGAGCATTCAGGAGGAAGGAAGGGACCATGGGGAGTGGCAAATAGGGAGCGAAGCAGAGATCATGGAGATTAGTGCGTTGAGCTCTTCGAGGAGCCCAGCCCACTGCTTGGAAACAGATTTCGAGCCTGCAGTGCACGGCGTGGGAACCCGAAAGGAGCCCGCAGTCTCGGCTAGTCAGAAAAGCAGCGTTTGGAGTCCAGAAGCCAAGGCTTTAGGCATTTGTGACACAGTAGAATAGGGAAGGAGGGTGCACAGGGAGCTCTGGGGATTTGCAGACATGGAGTTCCCTAAGTCCCCTACCAGTGCGAGGCCAACAGCAAAGAAAGGACTAGAAGAGTCTCTGTATATCACACTGCTCATAGTGCAAAGACATGTTAACACATGGAGTACCTGTAGTGAAATGGACTGTCCTTCAGAAAGTTCTGCTGAAGCCCTAACCTCTGGTACCTGTGAATGTAACCTTATCTGGATGTAGAGTCTTTGCAAATATGGGACACCAGATGAGGTCGTGCTGGAGCACAGTGGTTTCTGAATTGGGTGTGACCGGTGTCCTTATAAAAAGATACACAGACACACAGAGGGAGGGGGAAATGTTGGGTGAGGACAGAGACACCCTGAGCGGAAAAAGCCATGTGACAATGGAAGGAGAAATTGGGGTTAAGCAGCTACAGGCCAAGGAATGGTAAGGACTGCCAGCAATCCTTAAAGCTAGGAGGGAGACCACTGCCCTTATGACACCTGAATTTTCACTTCTGCCTCCCAAAACAGTGACAGAATCCATTTCTGTTGTTTTACATCACCCGGTATATGGTAGTTTTTATGGCAGGTCTAGGACAGTAATACAGACTGGTAGGATCCTTCGAAAATAGGCTAAAGACCGTTCTAGGCCCACTGATCAAGTTTAGTCCACATTAATCACGTTTAAAGTTAGAAAGAAGAATTGGGGGCACCTGGGTGGCTCAGTCAGTTAAACATCTGCCTTCGGCTCAGGTCATGATCTCAGGGTCCTGGGATTGAGCCCTGCATCCGGCTCCCTGCTCAGCGGGGAGTCTCCTTCTCCTTCTGCCTCTTGCCCTCCTCACTGCTTGTGCTCTCTCTCTCTCTTGCTCTCTCTCAAATAATTAAAATTAAGAAAACCAAAAACCAAAAAACAAGAATAAAAAAGGTCAGACTAATTCCACACAACTTTCTCAGAACAGAACCCAAATCAAATTAAAATAATATAAAAAGAAAAAAACCCACAAACTTAAAATTCAAAAAATGTTACTTTCAGACATTTTCAGGCATGCAAGAAACAGAAAAACATAGCTCATAACCAGGAGAAAGATCAGTCAGAACTAGAAATGACTCAGCAGATAAAATTTTTAAATAAACACATTGATTCCTTTTATAAACATACTTAAGATATTCAAGAAGGTAGAGAAAAGCATTAAGTATGATAAAGAGAGAACTGCAACATATAAAAGCAACCCAACTCAAGCTGCTAGAAATGAAAAGTACACTACCTTTAATGAAAATACATTGTATGGAATCAGAAGCAGATTAGACAATTTAAATAAAAAAAAAATCAGTGAACTTAAAAATATAACATTAGAAATCATCCAAAATGAAACACAGAAAAAAATACCAGAAAAGACAAATAGCACCTCAGTGGGCTGCAGGAACATAGCACATGGTGTTCTCAGGAGAAGGGTAGAAAAGTGGGTGAAGGAAAAACTTGGAAAGAAATAGCATTCATAGATTTGTGCAATTTTATGAAAACTGTTAACCCACAAATCCAAAATGCTCGAAGAACACTGACAAAGGAAATATGAGGAATGTCACACCAAGGCACATTACCATCAAGTTGTTGAAAACCAGTGATAACGAAGAAGAATTCTAAAAAGAAACATATAGAGAAACAATAACATTGGATTTCTTGTCAGAAGCAGTACAGCTGCAAGACAATGAATTTATATCTTTACTGAAAGGAAAGAGTAGTATCATTTTTCATTTTTTTCAAAAATGAATACAAATTGGTGACTTACCTAATTCACGCATAGAAAAGTGAAAGAATTTCTTACCAGTAGATCAACACTAAATGAAATTCAGACAGAAACAAGAGGGGATGCCGTGTGAAAATCTGGAGCTGTGCAAATGAAGGAAACAACAAACATGTAAATATAATGGCAGTTTAAAGGTGTTTCTTTTCAATAATTGTTTTAAAATAGTTTGGTATTTATTTATTTTTTAAAGATTTTATTTATTTATTTGACAAAGAGAGAGAGTGGGAGTGCATGAGCCAGGAGGAGGGCCAGAGGCAGAGGGAGAAGCAGGCTTCCTGCTGGGCAAGGAGCCTGACGCGGGACTTGATCCCTAGACCCCGAGATCATGACCTGAGCCGAAGGCAGACACTTAACTGACTGAGCCACCCAGGCACCCCAAAATAGTTTGATATTTAATTTATATATAATGCATCGTGGCCTCATAAACTATGTAGATGTAAAATGCATGACAAAATATTATAAAAGGCATGAAGGAAATGCACTATCATGCTTCTTACACTCTGTATAAGGTGGTATAACATCATCTGAAGATCTGCCATGGTCATAGAATGACCACAGTAAATGAACATGGAAACACAGAGGTACAGCTAACAAGCCAGCAGTGGAGATAAAATGAAATCATAAAAATTCAGTGATTCAAATAAGGCATGGTTACATTTATATGAAATTCTAGAAAATCTAGGCTAATCTATAGTGATGAAAGGTAGATCAGTGCCTTTCTGGGGTTAGAGTAATGAGACCAGGAGAGACCAGAGGTTGGACTGCAAAAGGGAGCAAGGAAAACCTGGGTGTGCTGAGTATGTTTAGTTTATTGATTGTGGCAGTGGCTTCATGGGTATGTGTGTTAAAAGTGATCAAATTGTTCACTTTCAATAAATGTGATTTCTGGTATATCAGTTGTACTATAACAGAGGTGCTAAAAATAATTTTAGATTAGCGTAACTTGGAAAAAATGAAAGCAAGACAAAAGGAAAACAAAGCCAGTAATAGAAGGGAAAATACAAGACATCCATCTGGTAAATTTAAACCCCATCTTTAATTACATTAAGTATAAATTGATTAAATAGTCATATTGAAAAAGATTGTTCACATTGCATAAAAAAGCAAGACCCAAAAATATGCTGTCTACAACACAAACACTTTAAAAATTATCACAGAGGGAAGTTAAATGGAAAAAAGATGGAAAGAGATATGATGCCAGCTAATAGTTCAAAGAAAGTGGAAGTGTTCATCAGCCAGTGTACATTCCACAGCAAGGGATAAAAAGCTTCATTTTATAATGATAAGTGGGTTAATTCTGCAGAAAGACCTGACAGTATAAATTAGTATGCAACTAATCGTGGAAATTCAAAATGTATGATACAGAAAGTGATGGAACTGACTACATCCAAAATTATAGAGAATTTACAAACAGTAAACTGAGAAAACTGAGTAACTGAGAAAACAAGGTGATGTAAAATCAGAAATAATAATGATTTAAAACATGCTCAGGTGTGATAATCTTACATTAACAGAAAATTCTAACCGTAGTAGTAGTATACAAATTCATTGCAAGTGTACACAGAAAAGATAATGCAGTGGAACAATCTCTATAGTCCGTAGAATAAATTTCAATATATCAAAAGAATTAAAATCATACCGTGTATAGTCTCTGATCCTAGTGGAATTAAATTAGAAATCAGTAACAAAAAGCTAATTGAAAAAATCCTTAAATGTTAGGAGATGAAACAATTTAATTCTAAATAAACCATGATAAAACATTCATAATAAGGGGCGGAGCAAGATGGCGGAGGAGTAGGAGACCTGGATTTCGTCTCCTCTCAGGAATTCAGCTGGATAGGGATCAAACCATTCTGAACACCTACAAACTCAACAGGAGATCGAAGAAAAGAAGAGCAACAACTCTCTCATCAGAAAAGCGACCACTTTCTGGAAGGTAGGCTGTGCGGAGAAGTGAATCCGAGGCGATATTCGGTAGGATAGACGGCGGGGGAGGGGCCTCAGTCGGCCGCTTCTGGCAAGTGATAGAGCCGCGGAGCACAATCGGAACTTTTAAAAGTCTGCTCCACTGAGGGACATCACTCTGGTGGCTAAGCGGGGGATGGAACCCTCCGGGACAGTGTGGTCTCAGGACCGTCGGGGTCACAGAAAGTCTGGGGGTGCCTGAGTGTGGCAGAGCTCCCAGGTAATGGAGCAGGGAAGCCGGCTGCAGAGGCGGAGCCCAGGCGCGGGCTCTCAGCTCAGGGTTGCCATAAACCGTGATCCGCGGCACAGTCGGGCCACTGCTCCTCCAGCAGGGACCCAACAAGCGGCAGATCCGGGGAGACTCACCTTCCTCCCCCGGGAGGATCCGCGCGGGAGTGCACCGCAGGGATCTGCTGGGTTTGGAGACTCCACCCGGGGTCGGTTGCCAGAGATAGAAACGAGTGGTCACAGGCCGTGTGAGCACGGAGTGCGGCTGGAGACCGGGGAGACGGGAGTGACTGACGGCTTTTCTCTGGGGGTTCACTGAGAAGCGGGGCCCCAAGTTCTTGGCTCCTCCGGGGTGGTGATTGGGAGGCCACCATTTTCACTCTCCACCTCCAAAGCTGTACGGAAAGCTCGCAGGGAACAAAAGCCCCGGAGAGCAAACCCGAGCAGATTACTTAGCCGGGAGGGGGCAAGGGCGGGGCAATTCTGCCTCCGGCAGAGACATTTGGAAACCACGGCAACAGTCCCCTCCCCAGAAGATCAGCGAGAACAGCCAGCCAAGGCCAAGATTACCGATCAATGAGAACGGCAGAACTCCAGCACTAGGGGACTACTGCACATAGAATTCATGGCTTTTTACCATGATTCTTTAGTCTTTCAAAGTTAATTTTTTTTAACTGTCTTTTTTTTTTCTTTTTGAATTTTTCTTTTTCCCTTTTTCAACCAACATCTTATCAATCCCCTTTTTAAAAAAAAACATTTTTATTTTTCATTTTTAGAGTCATATTCTATCCCTTCATAGTAGTTACCCGTATTTTTGGCTTATATATATAAGTTGTTCTCTCTTTAAAATTTTGAGATAGTTTCTTCTAACAGATCAAAATATACCCTAAATCTCTAGTATATGGTGTTTTCTATTCCCCTGCCTGATCACATCCTCTCCCTTTTTTTTTCTTTTTTTAAATCCTTTTCTTTCTTTTTTCAAACAACTTCTTATCAATTCCTTTTATAAAATTTTTTATAATATCCATCTTTACAGTCATATTCTATCCCTTCATCATATCAACCCTTATTTTTGTACATATATAAGTTTTTCTTTCTTTAAAATTTTGGGAGGCACTTTCTTCTAAAAGACCAAAGTACACCCCAAATCTAGTGTGTGGCACTGATCTATATAACAGTCTGATCATATTTGATCACATTCTGGTTTTTTTTGTTGTTGTTGTTGTTTTGTTTTGTTTGTTTTTGTTTTTATCTTTATCTTTTTCTTTTTTTTTTTCTTTTTTTTCTCTTTCCCTTTCTTTTCCCACTGCTTCAGGTCTTTTCTGATTTGTTTAGAGTATATTTTCTGGGGACGTTGTTACTCTGCTAGCATTTTGTTCTCTCATTAATCTGTTCTTCTCTGCACAAAATGACAAGACGGAAAAAATCACCTCAACAAAAAGAACAAGAGGTAGTACTGACTGCCAGGGACCTACTCAATACAGACATTAGTACAATGTCAGATCTAGAGTTCAGAATCATCACTTTAAAGATACTAGCTGGGCTTGAAAAAAATATGGAAGTTATTAGAGAAACCCTTTCTGGAGAAGTAAAAGAACTAAAATCCAACCAAGTAGAAATCAAAAAGGCTATTAATGAGGTGCAATCAAAAATGGGGGCGCTAACTGCTAGAATAAATGAGGCAGAAGAGAGAATCAGTACTATAGAAGATGAAATGATGGAAAATAAAGAAGCTGAGAAAAAGAGAGATAAACAACTACTGGATCATGAGGGCAGAATTCGAGAGATAAGCGATACCATAAGATGAAACAACATTAGAATAATTGGGATCCCAGAAGAAGAAGAAAGAGAGAGAGGGGCAGAAGGTATAATGGAGCAAATTATAGCAGAGAACTTCCCTAATTTGGGAAAGGAAACAGGCATGAAAATCCAGGAAGCACAGAGAACCCCTCTCAAAATCAGTAAAAATAGGTCAACACCCCGACATCTAATAGTAAAACTTACGAGTCTCACAGACAAAGAGAAAATCCTGAAAGCAGCTCGGGAGAAGAGATATGTAACCTACAAGGGTAGAAACATTAGATTGGCAACAGACCTATCCACAGAGACCTGGCAGGCCAGAAAGGACTGGCAGGATATATTCAGAGCACTAAATGAGAAAAATATGCAGCCAAGAATACTATATCCAGCTAGGCTGTCATTGAAAATTGAAGGAGAGATAAAAAGCTTCCAGGACAAATGAAAACTAAAGGAATTTGCAAACACAAAACCAGCCCTACAGGAAATCTTGAAAGGGGTCCTCTAAGCAAAGAGAGACCCTAAAAGCAACATAGACCAGAAAGGAACACAGACAATATACGGTAACAGTCACCTTACAGGCAATACAAGGGCACTAAATTCCTATCTTTCTATAGTTACCCTGAATGTAAATGGGCTAAATGCCCCAATCAAAAGACACAGGCTATCAGTTTGGATAAAAAAAACAAGACCCATCCATATGCTGTCTGCAAGAGACTCATTTTAGAACCAAAGACACCCCCAGATTGAAAGTGAGGGGGTGGAAAACCATTTACCATGCTAATGGACACCAAAAGAAAGCTGGGGTGGCAATCCTTATAGCAGACAAATTAGATTTTAAACCAAAGACTGTAATAAGAGATGAGGAAGGACACTATATCCTACTTAAAGGGTCTATCCAACAAGAAGATCTAACAATTGTAAATATCTATGCCCCTAATATGGGAGCAGCCAATTATATAAGGCAATTAATAACAAAAGCAAAGAAACACATCGACAACAATACAATAATAGTGGGGGACTTGAACACCCCCCTCACTGAAATGGACAGATCGTCTAAGCAAAAGATCAACAAGGAAATAAAGACTTTAAATGACACACTGGACCAAATGGACGTTACAGACATATTCAGAACATTCCACCCCAAAGCAATGGAATACACATTCTTCTCTAGTGCCCTTGGAACATTCTCCAGAATAGATCACATCCTAGGTCATAAATCAGGTCTCAACCAGTACCAAAAGATTGGAATCATTCCCTGCCTATTTTCAGACCACAATGCTTTGAATCTAGAACTCAATCACAAGAAGAAAGTCGGAAAGAACTGAAATACATGGAGGCTAAAGAGCATCCTACTGAAGAATGAATGGGTCAACCAGGAAATTAAAGAAGAATTAAAAAAATACATGGAAACCAATGAAAATGAAAACACAACTATTCAAAATCTTTGGGATGCACCAAAGGCAGTCCTAAGAAGAAAGTGTATAGCAATACAAGTCTTTCTCAAGAAACAAGAAAGGTCTCAAGTACACAACCTAACCCTACACCTAAAGGAGCTGGAGAAAGAACAGCAAATAAATCCTAAACCCAGCAGGAGAAGAGAAATCATAAAGATCAGAGCAGAAATCAATGAAATAGAAACCAAAAGAACAGTAGAACAGATCAATGAAACTAGGAGCTGGTTCTTTGAAAGAATTAACAAGATTGATCAACCCCTGGCCAGACTTATCAAAAAGAGAAGAGAAATGACCCAAATCAAGAAAATCATGAATGAAAGAGGAGAGATCACAACCAACACCAAAGAAATACAAACAATTATAAGAACATATTATGAGCCACTCTATGCCAGCAAATTAGATAACCTGGAAGAAATGGAGGCATTCCTAGAGATGTATCAACTACCAAAACTGAACCAGGAGGAAAAGAAAACCTGAACAGACCTATAACCACTAAGGAAATTGAAGCAGTTATCAAAAATCTCCCAAGAAACAAAAGCCCAGGGCCAGATGGCTTCCCAGGGGAATTCTACCAAACATTTCAAGAAGAATGAATACCTATTCTTCTGAAACTGTTCCAAAAAATAGAAATGGAAGGAAAACTTCCAAACTCATTTTATGAGGCCAGCATTACCTTGATCCCAAAACCAGACAAAGACCCCATCAAAAAGGAGAATTACAGACCAATATCCCTGATGAACATGGATGCAAAAATTCTCACCAAAATACTAGCCAGTAGGATCCAAGAGTACATTAAAAGGATTATTCACCATGACCAAGTGGGATTTATCCCTGGGCTGCAAGTTGGTTCAACATCCGCAAATCAATCAATGTGATACAATACATTAACAAAAGAAAGAACAAGAATCATATGATCCTCTCAATAGATGCAGAAAAAGCATTTGACAAAGTACAGCATCCTTTCTTGATCAAAACTCTTCAGAGTATAGGGATAGAGGGTACATACCTCAATATCATAAAAGCCATCTATGAAAAACCTACAGCGAATATCATTCTCAATGGGGAAAAACTGAGAGCTTTCACCTAAGGTCAGGAACGCGGCAGGGATGTCCACTATCACCACTGCTATTCAACATAGTATTGGAAGTCCTAGCCACAGTAATCAGAGAACAAAAAGAAATCAAAGGCATCCAAATTGGCAAAGAAGAAGTCAAACCCTCACTCTTTGCAGATGATATGATACTTTATGTGGAAAACCCCAAAGACTCCACCCCAAAACTGCTAGAACTCAAATCAGGAATTCAGTCCAGTGGCAGGATATAAAATCAATGCACAGAAGTCAGTGGCATTCCTATACACCAACAACAAGACAGAAGAAAGAGAAATTAAGGAGTCGATCCCATTTACAATTGCACCCAAAACCATAAGATACCTAGGAATAAATCTAACCAAATAGACAAAGGATCTGTACTCAGAAAACTATAAAATACTCATGAAAGAAATTGAGGAAGACACAAAGAAATGGAAAAACGTTCCATGCTCATGGATTGGAAGAACAAATATTGTGAAGATGGCAATGCTACCTAGAGCAATCTACACATTCAATGCAATCCCCATCAAAATACCATCCACTTTTTTCAAAGAAATGGAACAAATAATCCTAAAATTCTTATGGAACCAGAAAAGACCCCGCATAGCCAGAGGAATGTTGAAAAAGAAAAGCAAAGCTGGTGGCATCACAATTCCGGACTTCCAGCTCTATTACAAAGCTGTCATCATCAAGACAGCATGGTACTGGCACAAAAACAGACACATAGATCAATGGAACAGAATAGAGAGCCCAGAAATGGACCCTCACCTCTATGGTCAACTCATCTTTGACCAAGCAGGAAAGAATGTCCAATGGAACAAAGACAGTCTCTTTAACAAATGGTGTTGCGAAAATTGGATAGCCACATGCAGAAGAATGAAACTGGACCATTTCCTTACACCACACACAAAAATAGACTCCAAATGGTTGAAAGACCTCAATGTGAGACAGGAGTCCATCAAAATCCTAAAGGAGAACACAGGCAGCAACCTCTTCGACCTCAGCCGCAGCAATTTCTTCCTAGAAACATCGCCAAAGGCAAGGTAAGCAAGGGCAAAAATGAACTATTGGGACTTCATCAAGATAAAAAGCTTTTGCAAAGCAAAGGAAACAGTTAACAAAACCAAAAGACAACCGACAGAATGGGAGAAGATATTTGCAAATGACATATCAGATAAAGGGCTAGTATCCAAAATGTATAAAGAACTCATCAAACTCAACACCCAAAGAACAAAGAATCCAATCAAGAAATGGGCAGAAGACATGAACAGACATTTTTCCAAAGAAGACATCCAAATGGCCAAGAGACACATGAAAAAGTGCTCAACATCGCTCGGCATCAGGGAAATCCAAATCAAAACCTCAATGAGATACCACCTCACACCAGTCAGAATGGCTAAAATTTACAAGGCAGGAAACAACAGATGTTGGCGGGGATGCGGAGAAAGGGGAACCCTCCTACACTGTTGGTGGGAATGCAAGCTGGTGCAGCCACTCTGGAAAACTGTATGGAGGTTCCTCAAAAAGTTAAAAATAGAGCTACCATATGATCCAGCAATTGCACTACTGGGTATTTACCCCAAAGATAAAAAAGTAGGGATCCGAAGGGGTACGTGCACCCCGATGTTTATAGCAGCAATGTCCACAATAGCCAAAGTGTGGAAAGAGCCAAGATGTCCATCGACAGATGACTGGTTAAAGAAGATGTGGTATATATATACAGTGGAATATTATGCAGCCATCAAAACGAATGAGATCTTGCCATTTGCAATGACGTGGATAGAACTGGAGGGTATTATGTTGAGTGAAGTAAGTCAAACAGAGAAAGACATGTATCATATGATCTCACTGATATGAGGAATTCTTAATTGCAGGAAACAAACTGAGGGTTGCTGGAGTGGGGGGTGGGGTGGGAAGGATGGGGTTACTGGGTGATAGACACTGGGGAGGGTATGTTCTCTGGTAAGCGCTGTGAATTGTGCAAGACTGTTGAATCTCAGATCTGTACCTCTGAAACAAATAATACAATATATGTTAAGAAAAAAAAAGAAGAAGAAGAAGGAGGTAGCGGGAGGGGCAGAATGAAGCGGGGGAAATCGGAGGGGTAGACGAACCATGAGAGACGATGGACTCTGAAAAACAAACAGGGTTCTAGAGGGGAGGGGGATGGGAGGATGGGTTAGCCTGGTGGTGGGTATTGAGGAGGGCACATTCTGCATGGAGCACTGGGTGTTATGCAAAAACAGTGAATCATGGAACACTTCATCTAAAACTAATGATGTAATGTATGGGGATTAACATAAGAATAAAAAAAATTAAAAAAAAACAAAAAAACCCATTCATAATAAAAGTTAAAAAAATATTCACAGCTGAAAGAAAATGAAAGAAAAACATTCAAATTTGTGGGAGATACCTGAAACATTTATAGCAATAAATGTTTATGGTAGAAGAGAGAGTCAAATCAATAATCCCCAGCTACTACCTTGACAGTCCAGAAAAAAGCTGATGAAACCCAAATTCGCAGTAATGCTCATATCTACGTCAGAAGGTGAATGCTACTCCACAATACAATGGAGTAACGGACTGATATATGCAACAAAATATTTGCATGTCTACAGTCCTATGATGAGGGAAGGAATCCACATGTAAACAACTAAATACAGTTTGATTCCATTTATGTAAATTCTAGAAAGGGCAAAATTGAAGTGATAGAAAGCAAGAGCCAGCAGTTAAACAGGGAAGGCCTTTTCCTTTATGCCGTGATTAGATGGAAATAAATAACATGTTTTCAATTATGCCTACTAAAATATAGCAGGTTCTAATTTCACCTTTGACAGTTTGAGGGAGATGAGAGAACAGATGACAATTTTAAGCAAGATGTTTTAAAATACCATTCCAAAATGGATGCTGTTATTGTACTATTTAAATAATTCCTCGTTCTTCGTGGTTGCTTGATGTACTAACAAATGAAGCATACTGGCGCTCTCCACTAATGTAAGCAAATGTCTAAAAAACAAAAACAAACTGAAAAGCAAAAGGTTACTCTAAAGTATAAATAAGAAGGAAAAATAACACAAAATGTCAAATGGATTTTAAGAATTGTATAAAAGCCATCAAGCATTAAGTGCCTGTGAACACTTACCATATGCGCTTGCACTCATTAATGGCAAGGTAAATAAAATGAAGGCTTTTTAGTCTGGAAAGCAAAAAAGCTGTAACCCTTCTGCAGACTGGACCTCATGTAGCAGTTTTTAAATGTTCTCCTGAAACCGTAGGAAAGAAAATGTGCTATTGAAATTCTCATTACCATGAATGGTTATTAGCGGTACAGATCAATGTGAATATTTGAGAAGGGGAGCAGGAATATTTGCAACAGTCTGGTAAACATATCAGCCAGATCATCAAAAGCCACGAACAGTGTTGATAGTGGTACTTCTCCAATGTTAATCAGATTATTAAATTAAAAATGATAAAGAACTGAGGAGTGTATCATTTTCTAAAGCAGACTGATCCCCTGGAATCTCTTGATGAGTAAGATAAAACTGTTACCTCCTGGAGACCTAGATACTGCATCTTCATTTGGTCCTGCTTCTGGTACAGTCTTCCTGTAAAAAGTGCCTACCCCCTAATCAGGGCTAAAGCAAGCACCAGAATTCCTGTACAGAAAAACACATTTTTGGAGAGAGAATATACAAATAACACTTCCAGACAAAAAGGTAGAATGAAACTGAACTGACCTATATATTTCAAGGAAATTGGAGATGTAGGGATGGAAGTAGGCATTTTGGGGAAAGATTTCTAATATAGGACTGACATTGTTCAATTGCTGAGTATCTTGATAGGTAGAACCTTTGATCTATAGTTATTGACAGAGCTGATACATGGTGTGGAGTCCTTGGAAGTAAATATGCCTTTGAATGCCCAAACTACTTTTTGTTTGCTATATAATGATGCAGTTAAAGGAAATATTGTATGTCAGTAGCCAGTGAGGTTGTGATAACATGAGAGAGAAAATCTTTAGAGTCAGTTACCATAAGATAATGTCATTGTTAATGCTAGGTTGCCTGAAGATGACTGAGAGGCCGCGGGAGGCACGTGGAAGTTCTTTATGTCCTGTGCCAGGTGGTCTGTTATCTTTTGAACTGAAGCCCATATGCATCGGTAGGGTTGCTTTGTCCAGAAAATATCTAAGTGAACCACGCTTTGACAAATCAATTAGTTACTTGCTCCACAAATTGCTCTCCACCTGTTTTCTGATCAGAATGTCGATTTTCCATGGAAAACTAATATCTACTCCTTTGAGCGCTAATTCACAAGCTGGCTTAAATATGAAAATTTTATGTCACCCTGATGTGAACTTGGGGTATCAGTTTTCTTAGGTTGTCTTTATAAAGTACCCCCAAATGAGTGCTTAAAACATCAGGAGTTCTCTGTCTCCCAGTTATGGAGGCTTGGAGTCTGAAATCAAAGTGCTGGCAGGGTCATGCTCCGTCCAAACGCAGTAGGGGAGAATGCCTGCCTCTCTCTAGCCCCCAGTGGTTTTCTGGAAATCCTTCATCTTTGCTGGCCTGCACATCCAGCACTTCAGTTTCTGCCTCCACTGTCACGTGATTCCCCCACATGTGTTGTTTCTGTCCTGCTTCTCCTCTCCTTCGAAGGACACTGGTCATCCTGGCCTAGGGGCCCACGTTACTCCAGTATGGCCTCATCTTAACTGAGCGGACTACAGGTGCAACTACCCTGTTGCCAGGAAGGCCACGTTACGGGGTGCTGGGGTTTGGGGCACCAGCACACTTCTGCGGGCGATACGTCCCTAACAGGCGGCTTCTGTAGTCACTTGTGGCATCTCACACAGACCTCTTTGGCAACAGCCTTCACAGCGTTCGTTTGTGTGCTCTGTGAAAATTGGAATTACCTCCTCATTCTTGTATCACTGGGTCTGGCGTAGTGTCTGACACATAGTGGATGTGCAAAATTTGTACGGTTATGTGAGTGTAGCACCTCTGGCTTCTTTGTCTGTTAGTGTTTTCTTGTCTTTCTGAACTTCACAAACATGACAGTCAACATCAAGTGTTTAGCAAGTCACCTAGCACACAGTAAGCACCCAATAAATAATCAGCCTAGTGGAGTAATGCCTCCATTTTCATTTATTCTTCATTTCCCTACTTCCAGTACCTGGATCTTCCTACTCCAATTCCACAGCTGGAGTTTGCCTTCTTATCGATAGCAGTCTCATCTCAAAGTATAAGATGATAGTAGGTGAAACTAAAATTGAAAAATAAGGATTCATTCATGCAGTAGAATTAGTAAAACATCATAATGAACTTTTTTATTTTATATTTGTGGCCCATCCTTCGAGAAAACCTTTTTTATTATTATTGAAGTAGGGTAGATGCACAAACTGGATGTTTTTCAAAGATATCATTTTTCCCTAAATATTCTCTCTGTTAGCTGATACACTTTTTTTTTAAGAATTTTTTTTAAATTTTATTTATTTGAGAGAGAGAAAGAGAGCAAGAAAGCATAAGCTGGGAGAGGGAGAGGGAGAAGCAGGCTTCCCCGCTGAGTAGGGAGCCTGACAGGGGACTCCATCCCAGGACCCCGAGATCATGACCTGAGCGGAAGGCAGATGCTCTACCAACTGAGCCACCAGGCGCCCCCAGCTGATACACTCTTAACAGCATACTTAGAGAGATGCATGTAACTCTGTGGTACTTTTTATGATAAATGTAAGTTATAAAATACTACAAAAGAGGATTTTAGAGATTGATTCAAAGGGCAGGATGAAAATGAAGGCATCAGGGCGACTGGGTGGCTCAGTTGTTAAGCATCTACCTTCGACTCAGGTCGTGATCCCGGGGTCCTGGGATGGAGCCCTGCATTGGGCTCCCTGGTCAGCGGGAAGCCTGCTTCTCCCTCTGCCTGCCCCTCCCCCTGCTTGTGTTCCTGCTCTTGCCGTGTGTCTCTGTCATATAAATAAAATCTTAAAAAAAAAAAAGAAAATGAAGGCATCACAGGGTTGGTTCCATTCAGCTAATCTTGAAAATGTGAGGAATCGAGTGAGGTGGTGGTGTGTCAGAACACAGGCAGGAAGGCGTGAAAGTGCATCGTGTAGTTAGGGAATCATGAGTGAACATGAGCGACCAAAGCAGGGGGTTGACCAGGGCAGAGATGTAGGTCATGCAAGCTGCATTGCAGTGATGCCAGTCGCTATACCGAGGCTTTTCCTTGAAAGTCTCCAAGCCCACTTAGGATCTGAATTTAGAAGCATCATTGTGGGAAGAATTGATTTCAGTGGGATGAGCATGTTTGCAGAGCTGTTGTAAAAGTGCAGCAGTAGTAGGTCCAGAACCAAAATAATAACAGTGGGGATGAAAACCCAGTTGCTCAGAATTTAGAGTTATCTCCTGTGTAATGTCAGTAGAACACAGTTTTTAAACTTTGTGTATGTGGGTGTTTAACAGTGATAAAATAAATAAGGCTAGAACCAGAATCTTACTTGATAATTAATAACATCATCAACCTGACCGTTGTCAAATATTGAAAAGTCTGGACCTTTTTGGGGGGATCTCCAGTGCATTTTGGCATATTAGTGGTCTTGGAATTCCTTCAAGGAAAAAGAGAGTGGGTTACTACTTTAATCTAGAATGTCCCAAATGATTGTGGCCATGGGGCCCATCTACCAAGTAAAAATATTTCACGTAAAAATGTTTGCTGCACATTGATAAAATACATTTTCTGTATGTCTATAAGCAGTAGGTAATGAAAGCCTCCAGCATGAACACATTCTGAGCTGAAGATAAGACTGCTGATGCAAGTCTGTCCTGTTAGTGTAGAATTAAAGCCAAATGCAGTTATGTAAAATAATACTGTAAATGAATATTTGTCACTGAAACCTTATTTCACCTTTATTAAAATGCTAAAAATAATATAAAATTCTTACTCTTGAGTATAGTTGTCACTTAAAAAATTAATTGCCCTATCACGTCTACAAAGCAACACAAAATCATATAATTAACATGCCTTGGGACTCATGTATTGTTAATAATAAGGTAGCATCTTCTGGTGTATCTAGATCTAATATTGTATAACACAAACTCATTTTCCCGTATTACATATATTAACAGCTTTTATCAGTTTTTGAATATAAAAAGATTTTCCCTCAAGCAAACCTCTTGAAATTTAGACTCATTTAAATGTGTCTACTCTGTTATGGATTTTGTAAAATTAGAGATTGTATTGCTTTGCCAGCATAACACTCACTTGCCAGATTTAGTTCTAAATTATTAAAGCAATGAACCATTTGATAACCATATTAAGAAAGTGGTAAATAATTATAGCCATTATATTGTAAAAATTCAGTTTACCTTTCAGGTTTTTTTCTTGGCAAGTTATTTTTCCTTTCTCAAGTACTTCACTGCCTCAGATCATAGGGTTTTGTACAAAATGTAGGTGTGATAATTTTTCAAATTCTCATAGTGTTGGAAAAGGACCAGTCATAGTTCAGGACAGTATAAAGTAAGACATTCTTTTATATGTTTATTTACCACTGGCTATCATTGAACAGGTAAGTCTTACATGATCACGAGCTGAGATTCCTGTCAAAGGGTCACAGAACATTTGTTACCTTTCTTTTGTTCTCTGCAAATTCTGTAGATTGTAATTATGAGGAAGGGAATTCTGTATAGCTCCTTGCCCTGTATTCTGTATATAAGTAACCCATAGTTATTTCATGTGTTTATTAACAGAAAAGAAATTGCTTTGGGCTATATTATAGGTGGGACAAATATATCAGGTGAAAGATAGACTCTTACCCTAATAGATGTCTGACTCTGTTTATAGTTAGAAATTATTTTTAGAGCAAAGTCTTTGCTTCTTCTCCTGCCTCCCACCCTCCCTCCTTCCCTTTCTTCCTTTGTTCTTTTTTTTTTCATTTTAAGTACTTTTATTTTTTTATTTTATTATGTTATGTTAATCACCATACATTACATCATTAGTTTTTGATGTAGTGATCCATGATTCATTGTTTGCCAGTAACACCCAGTGCTCCATGCAGAACGTGCCCTCTTTAATACCCGTCACCAGGCTAACCCATCCCCCCAACCCCCTCCCCTCTAGAACCCTCAGTTTGTTCTTTTAAACACATAAGTGAATATTTTTATGAGCAGATAATAGGAATCTTCATACTGTTTCTAAAGCAAAATGGCGGTGTTTCATAAGTCTGTGGGCTTCATGCAGTGATACCACTTTTGGAAATGCACCTGTATTAGTTTGATAAGGCTCCCAAACAGAATAACACACACTAGGTGGCTTAATCAATGGAAATTTATTTTTCTTACACTTGTGGAGACTGAAAATTGTCAGGTTTGGTTTTTTCTGAGGCTTCTCTCCTTGGATCGCAGATGGGTACCTTCTCATGTGTCCTCAGATGGTCTTTCCTCTGTATCCATGCATCCTTGGTGTCTCTTTTTTGTGTATCTGAATTTCCTCTTCTTATAAAGAGACCGGTCAGATTGGTTTAGGTCTCACCCCAGTGGCCTCGTTTTAATTTCATCACCTCTTTAAAGGCCCAATCTCCAAATACACTCACATTCTGAGGCACGCACTGGGTGTTAGAGCTTCGACATATGAATTTTGAGGGGATGTAATTCAATCCATAATCTAACTCTAGCAAAATATCAGATAACTTTGGTAAATTTTATGTAAATCAAATTTATTGTATTATTACTTTCTTAAGACTTGATTTCTTTTAGAGCAATGTAAGGTTTATAGTAAATTTGAGAGGAAGACACCATGATCTCTCATACACCCACACCCTGTACACATGCACAGCCTCCGCCATTGTCAACATGGCCCACCAGAGTGGTACGTTTGTTACAATTAATGAACCTGCAGCAACACATCATCACCCAAAGTCCACGGTTTGTATTAAGGTTCACTCTTGGTGTTGTGCATCCTGTGGGTTTGGAAAGACGTATAATGCCATGTATCTGTCATTATGGTATCCTGCAGAGTATTTTCCTTTGTGTTCTGCCCATTTATCCCTCCTGATCGCCCCGCCCCCCCCATCTCCTGGCGGTCACTGACCTTTATATTGTCTTCACAGTTTTGCCTTTTTCAGAATGTCACATAGTTGGAATCCTACAGTAGGCAGCCTTTTCAGATTGGCTTCTTTCACTTAGTAAGATGCATTTAAATTTCCTTCATGCTTTTTCATGGTTTGATAGCTCGTTTTGTTTTAGCACTGAATAATATTTTATTGTCTGGATATAACACAGTTTATTGATCCATCACCTACTGAAGGACAGCTTGGTTGCTTCCAGGTTTGGGCAGTTATGAATAATGCTGCTATAAACATCTGTGTGCAGATTTTTGTGTGGACATAAATTTTCAACTCCTTTAGGTAAATACCAAGGAGAACAATTGCTGTATCATATGGTAAGAGTATGTTTAATTTTGTAAGAAGCTGCCAAAGTGTCTTCCAAGTGGCTGCGCCATTTTGCATCCCCATCAGCAATGATGAGAGTTCCTGTTGCTCCACATCCTCACCAGCGTCTGCTGTTGGCTGTGTTCTATAATTTGGTTCTGATAGGTGTGTAGTGGTATCTCGTTGTTTTAATATGCATTTCCCTGATGACATATGATGTGGAGCATCTGTTCATATGCTTATATGTCATCTTTATATCTTCTTTGCTGAGGTGTCCCTTAAGATCTTTTGCTCTTCTTTTAACTGGGTTGTTTATTATTGTTGAGTTTTAAGAGTTTTTTGTATATTTTGGATAATAGTCCTTTATCAGATGTGTCCTTTTCAGATATTTTCTCCCAGTCTGTGTCTTGTTTTTTCGTTTTCTTGGTGTTGTCTTTTACAAGTAGAACTTTTTAATTTTAATGAAATCCTGCTTATCAATTATTTCTGTCATGGGTTGTACCTAAAAAGTCATTGTCATAAAGTTATTTAGGTTTTCCCCTGTTATTTTCCAGGAGTTTTATAGTTTTGCATTCTATATTTAGATATGGGATCCATTTTGAATAAATTTTTGTGAAGGGAGTTCTTTGTCTAGAGTCTTTTTTTTTTTTTTTTTTTTTTTTGTGGTTTTCCTCTTTTTCATCTCTTTTTTTTTTTTTTTTTTTGTATGTGGATGTCCACCTGTTCAGCACCACTTGTTAAAAAGTCTGTCTTTGCCCAGTTTTCTTGCCTCTGCTCCTTTGTCAAAGGTCACTTGACTGTATTTATTAAGGTCTGTTTCTGGGCTTTCTCTTCGGTTCTTTGATGTAGCTGTCTGTTCCATAGCCAGTACCACACTGCCTGGTGACTGCAGCTCTGTGGTCAGATGGAGTCCGATGGCATCCGTCTTCCAACTTTGTTCTTATCCTTCAATATTGTGTTGACTGTTTTGGGTCTTTTGCCTCAGTATATAAACTTTAGAAATCAGTTTGTCGATATCTACAAAATAACTTGCTGGAATTTTGGTTGAATTGCATTGATTCTGTAAATCAAGTTGGGAAAAGAACTGACATCTTGACAATATTGAGTCTTCCTGTCTATGAACATAGACTGTCTCTTCCTTTATTTGGTTCTTTGATTTCATCATTAAGAGTTTTGTAGTTTTCCTCATATAGATCTTGTATATACGTTGTTAGATTTAAACCTAAATATTTCATATTTTGGTGCTACTGTAAATGATGCTGTGTTTTTAATTTCAAATTCCATTTGTTCATTTCTGGTATGCAGGAAAGCGATTGACTATTGTATATCAGACTTGTATCCTGCAACCTGCTCTGTTGCTTATTAGCTCCAACATTGTGAGGGCCTCTCTGTGACGAGTCCCCTGGGGGCTTCTAACACTCATCCACACTGAGCTCCAGCGCTTTGCCGGGTGGAGTTCGGGTTTGCCCGCCCTGGCACTGGCTGGTTCCCCTGGCGCTTTCTGCCCCAGAGTCTCTGCTCTAGTGATCTTACTTTGACTGTTTGTATTCACCTGTCTGTTTTCTCCAGTCTTGGGGAGCAGTTTGCCTGGTCGTGCCCTCTCCTCGGGATCCAAAATAGTTGTTGATTTTCAGTCTGTTGAGCTTTTGACTCACTGTTAGGATATTGAGCTCCTTATGTGAGGAACTGGAAACTGAAAGTTGCAGTATTATTTTTTAAGGTAGAAACTTGAGGACAAACTGAGTGCCTAGAAATAGATGATAGTTAAGAGAAATTTTGTTATAGCCATATAAATCTAATGCCAGTCACTAAAACAAGGCTTAGAAATTGTTTTAATTATATGAGAGCATGATATTTTATTAAATGAAATTAACCACTTTCAAAAATGTGTATTCAGTATGTTTCCAACTTTGTGTCACAAATACAAATAGGATAAATATGTCAAGAAAATAAGTCATTTAAAATTATTTCCAGTTGGGATGATTATGAACACATTTTAATTTTTTTCTTTGTATTTTTATATCATTTTCAAACATTATACCATTTAAAATGAAAATATACTTTAAAATATAAGTTTGCTTTCATAAAATTCAAGTTGCAGATTAGTACAAATTTCTAAAAAAAATTCTGTATGTCCAAATATAAAAATATTATTACAAGAAACTATCGGACAGTTCCATAAAATAGTGTTTAGTCCTTCAAAACTGAACTTATTTAATTGCTTTGTTAAAGTAGAAATAGAAATAGCTCCATTTGAAAAAAAATAATTCAGTTGACACTTCTAGGCAAATTAAATGTGCCAAAGCTTTGTTTCAAAGTCGTAGTCATTGCATATGCATGCCTTCTTTCTTTATACCACATCTCTTTTAAGCGATAAACTTCACCACAGTGTTGAAGGTTCTAGAGGAAGACCACCAGAGAACAGGACGGTCAGTTAAAAAGTGAGACTGTTGTTACCTTCTGACAGTTAGAAATCATATTACAGTCTTACAGTCTCATATAAATTAGTTTTGGTTTGGTCATGAAGAAATAGAACAATAGAGGTGTGAGGGAGGGGATAGGACAGCACTTAGTCGGTATCTCTTGACTCTCAGACATGATGTCCTGTGGATCTGGGTTTATTAAAAAATAAAGGGAGAGGGGGATGACTTAGGCCAGAGACTTGCAAATCTTTTTTATGTAAGGGTATCAGAACTATCCTAACTCTTTAAACCATAAATCAAAAATTATTTTTCTTTTTTACATTGAAATTGGATAATGCTTCAGTTGTGGTCACTGGTGAAGAGAAGCAGGGCCTAGATCAACAAACTTGCCTTTAATTTCTAGACTCTTCTCTCTTACTAGAGTGTCTTTCTTGCTATTGATCTTGGAATAATGATAAAAGTAATGATTTCCTTACTAGACCAACTATGCAGTTTTTAATGAGTCATCAATATACAGAGTGACCATAAAATGTAAAAGCATAGATTACATTCTTTTATATTTTTACAGAGTGAACCTTTTTCTGGACTATAGTTTGTGTATTCACCCTTTTCCCCAGAATTGATGGACGCATTGTAGTGGTATTCTTATACAAATAAAAGGACCTCATGAACAATGGGAAGAAAAATCAATACTTTGCATCAATGGGACAGGGACTTAAAGCTCTCTATGGAAAGATAGAGGATTCTATAAACGCTTTAGAAATTTCTCTTAGTATAGTACTCCCTCATATTGCTATTGATTTTCTAAAAAAGAACTTTAGAAACCCAAGGTGCTTGTAGTATACTCCAATTTTCCTAGGCTCATGAAAGAGTTCTTTTTGTGTTTTTTAAACTGAAGCTTAAAATTATAGCAGGTTGACCTGTTCTATCCTTACAGCCCTCTTGTGAAGGGGGCTTGACCCTCCTTGGCAAAAGCAAGAAGGAACAACACTTTATGCAGTAGTCTGCAGTGTTTGCTCTGCTTATTCAACAGTTCACAGATGCAAGACAGGCCTTTCTGTTGGGTCTCAGACCATATTCCCTTCCATGTACAAGACTGACAGCAAGAATAATTGGACCAACAGGGATCTACAGAACTGCCTGTTTTCTTTACAATGAGTATGTTCAGTCAGTGGAAGAAACCTTTGTTACATCCGAGAAGTTCTCAAGGAAACAGGTTCAAAAATTTTTTATTTACAACATGTGTCCATCTCCTTGAGATTCCATCCTTTGCTCCACACAGTTTCCTCACAAACTCCTGTCCAGACATTTGATAAAGTATGAGATTGCTATCCCACCTATGATTAGTCAGTAATTACTGTTTAATTGGTTGACCTGATAGTTATCTCATGATATTATCATTAACTTGGGCAGGAGACTTAATCCAGGGAAATTCTGCTTATTTCGGTCTTGAAGCTATAAGTGTATATGTAATTTGGTTTTATCTGCTAATAACCAATGCGCATTTTTCTTCTTTATTGTGCTAACTTGAGTAACTCAACAAAATCTTTAAAATATACTCAAATACAGCCATCCGTTTTTCTTATACCTTCTAAAGGCTTTTTACCAAATAAAATTGTAATGAATACTACTGTATGAATATAAATACGTTTCATCATATATCACTATTATTTTATCATTAATAAAATGAATTGCCGTATGTATACTTCCAGTGTCCCATCAGACCCATCCTCAGGCAAAGTTGAGATGCAAGGAAATGTTTGTCATTTGAAAGCATTTGTCAGTTTGTACATCCTTTCCTCTGCTTTCTTTTGACTGAGTCAAATTCTAAAAATATCTTCTTTTACAGAAATTCTACTCTTGGGGGATCTGGGTGGCTCAGTTGGTTAAGCCTCTGCCTTCGGCTCAGGGCATGATCTCAGGTCCTGGGATCGAGCCCCGCAGTGTGCTCCCTGCTCAGCGGGGAGTCTGCTTCTTCCTCTCAATGTCCCTCTGTGCTCTCTCTCTCTTTCTCTCTCTCTCAAATAAATCTTTAAAAAAATAAATTCTATTAAAAGTTACCATCAATATATGTCACTTTCTCTGACATAACACTTTCTTATCTCAGTGAATGTGCATTCTTTTTTCTCCCCCACACTGTATTTGCTCTGAGTATTATACTGTCAGTTTTATTCTCTAATTTCCAAAGTTTTAGCTAGTTTTCAGTTGGTTTATTTAAGCGAAGTTTAAAGACTACAGTGGTAGTGACTAGTACATTAATATCTTAATTCTTTCAAGCTCTCTCAGTCTACATTTTCACTTGGGACAGCTGAAGAGACTTTAACCCCAAAACTAAAAACCTGAATGATGTTAAGCTGAAACCATGAACTTCCAACGAAATGATTGTCTTGATTATCATGGATATCATTTCTGTCCCTTACGTAGTGTAATGTTTCCAGTTGTCACATTACACGTGATCATCGTGTCTCCTGATGCTCCTTTTTGCTGTGACAGGTTCTCACAATGTGTCTGTTTTTGTGTACCTTCATAGCTTTGAGGAATATTGGTTAAATGTTTGGGGGGGTTGTCTCTCTGGTGTTTTCTCATGACTAGGATAGAGCTGCGTGTCTCGGAGAGGGAGAAAATAGAGATAGTGTCCTTTCATCACATCACATCAGAGGTACACACTGTCAGCGTGACCTGTCACTGTTGATGTAACCGCGACAGTTGGCTTAGGTAGCCTTTGTCAGGCTTCTCTGCTGAATGAGTCTCCCTTCCTTTTCCTGGACGTACTCTTCAGAAGGACGTCACTATGTGCAGTCTCACTCAAGAAGTGGGGACTTGTGCTCTGTCTTTTGAGAATGGTGTATCTTCAGAAATTATTTGGAAATATTCTGTGTTGGAGATTTCTTTTTATGATAAAATTTAAGTTCTACTCTATTAGCAAAGTTTAGTTATATAATACAGTGCTATCAACTATGGCACCATGTTATACATGAGATTTTTCAGATGTCTTTCATCTTTTACCAACCTCTCCCTGTGGTCCTCACCACATGGAGGTGATACCATGAAGTATCTGTCTTCCTCTGTCTGGCTTATTTCACTTAGCATAATGTCCTCCATTTTCACCTGTGTTCTTGCAAATGATAGGACTTCCTTCTTTTTATTTTTAATTTTTATTATTGTTTGTTTGTTGGTTTCAGGCCTCTAATGTGGGGCCTGAACTCAAGAACCTGAGATCATGACATGAGCCGAAATCAAGAATTGGATGCTTAACCGACTGAGCCACCCAGGTGCCCCAGGACTTCCTCCTTCTTTAAGGCCAAATTGTATTCCATTGCATATATGTACCACATTTTTTGATTGGTTCATCTGTTTGTAGATACGTAGGTAATTTCCATATCTTGCGTATTGTGAATAATGCTGCAGTGAGCATGGGAGTCCAGATAATTCTTTGAAGTGATGATTTCATTTCCTTTGGATATGTACCCAGAAGTAGGATTTGTGTGGTGCATGGTAGTCCTATTGTAATTTTTTGAGGCACCCCATACTGTTTTCCATACTGGTGTACTAGTTTATGTTCTCGCAAATGGTGCACAAGGGTTCTCTTTTCTCCACAGCCCTGCCAGCATTGGTTATTTCTTCTCTTTCTGATGATAGCCTTTCTAAAAAGTGTGAAGTGGTCTCTCATTGTGTAGGAGATTTTCCCTTTTCTCCAGTTTATCTGTATAATAATTTGTTGAAACCAGTATGAGCTTGTGGGTACTTACATGTTAGATTATAATCCAATACTACTTTATTTTGTTGCTCAGATTGTTCCAGCTTTGGCGATTGGAAGCTCTTTCCGTTTGCTTCAGGGCCCATCTGACACGCTCTCATCAGTGTGGGGTTGTTGGATGCTTTTGGAGTCCTTCCTGTGCTTCCTGCCCAGCTCTAGAATCAGCCATTTCCTCCAGGACTCCTGGTTCCTTTTATTGGAGAATTGCATTAAAAGCCAAGTTCTGGGTACTAGATGTGTCCGTTGTTTCTGGAGTGGTGTGGCTTCTAGACCCTCTAAGATGACAGGGCAAGAAAATACATGTGAGCGTATTAGCCGGTGAATATGCACATATCTATATGCATTTTTGTGTGTGACTGTCCATATGTGAAGCTGCACATGAGTTCACACTGATATGTCTGCTTCTGACCATGCACTGCCCGCTTGCTCACCTGTAACCGCCCCTGCGGCACTGGGGGCTTTTGCTCCTCTGTTTGTATTCACGTGCATTTGTTAGGGTTCAGTGCATGGTTAGAGTGCTGTCAGAATTGTTACCCGCATCTCTATGGGAAAGGGACTCCTCTAGAATATGAAATAAAATGTGGAGGAATATGTTTGACCTTGCTAAACACACCAGTTTGTCAAGCAGTCTTCACCGCGGGCAGGGTGTAGTTACATTCAGGGAGATGCGGCTGCCCGTGGAGGAGAGAGATTTATAACAGAGTAACCGACGGGACAGCTTTGTGCTGCTGGGGCTCGGGGGGATCCGGCTCCTTCGCGCTGCAAGTCCAGTCCAGGTCTGTCTGGGATGTGGGAGGAAAACAAGCAGGTATCCTTACTTTTAACCGAACATGCTGATCCCCATGTTCTGTTTAACAGAACACATTCAGTTTTTTTTTTAATCATTCTACTGACCTTTCTTTGAGATTTGTGGATTGCATATGCCAGCTTTCAGAAGGATAAAGTAATAGTTCACAAAGCTAGTGATAGATTTATAGAGAGAGAAAAATATTTTGTCCAGTCAGGCCAATGTGAGAAGGACATTTGTCTCAGGTATTTTTGGAAAGAAGGCTCTATGATCTAAGTGTGTAGTGCTAGAGAATGTCAGGAAATGTCTCCAACTCTTCACTTGTGGTCCCCCAGTCCTCCCCCTTGTTGACCTTACCTTAGGGTGTGGCTTTGCCATATCTTCACTGATGTGTTCTTCTGCACTTAAATGCTTCTGCCTTGTCTAATTATTGTCAAAGAATTTGTGGAAGCAATTTGTGTGTCTTTGGAAGTTATACAAAGTTAGACATGTTTCTTTCCCTTTAGTATTTGATGGGATTGTAGCCTAGGTTTTTGGTGATTTTTTTTCCCCCTATATTGTTGACAAGCCTCCATTTTATGAGGATATGTTTCTCTTCCTCCGAGTAAAATGGATAGTTACTGTTTTTCTGGCTTACAGTTGTTGCATTTTTCATGCTGAAGGCTTTTTCTTCCACCTAAATGTTATTTTAATGAGACCCGTACTTGAATTCTCTAAGCCCCTACCATTTCCTTGCTTTCTCCCAGTGAATGCAATAATAAGCAGAAAAGATGAGCTTGTTTTGCTTTTCTGTTTTAAATGAAACAACAGGGTTGTTGCCCAGGCACATGGTGATTTTACAGCTTAAGGCATTTCTTTGAATGTTTCTCTGTGTTTTCCTCTGGAGTCTTGGTCAATGAACTTGCCCAAATTCACCACTTTTGGCAGGTTCCTTGTTAAGCTTCTGGGAAGCTCTGATTCCACGCTTTGTAAGAAATAACCACCAGTAGCAAATAATTCATTCCAGACTCCAACGTATCCAGTTTCTTTTGTGAGACATTCCTTTAGTTTTTCCTCTTGAAGCAGCTTCTCTACTAAGAGCTTTCAAAGGGCTTATTTCTTGGGGAAAGAACTAAGTATAATTTAATTCTTTAAAAAATGTCCGTGTGTGTGTGTGTGTGTGTGTGCGCATGCATGCACGTGGATGCGTGTATGTGAAACTAAGAGGACATTTATTGGTTTAAACTTACCTGTTATTCCTCTAAATTCTCAAAAACAAATTCTTTTTATTTCCAATCTTATTTCATTGTTAAAATCAAAAATTTTTGGAGGACTGTATTAGCTAATTTTAGAGCACTGAGATAATGTGATTTCAGGGAATGAGAGTGTGAACATTAGTGCAAGATGCCAGAATTGTAAAATAGCACTGAAGCCAATTTTTACTTTCAAGAAAAAGGAATATTCGTTTTAGAGCCCAATGTGTCAGAGGCATATATTTAGGAAATGCTTTCAGCACCATCCTATGATGTCCTTAGAATTAAGTAAAATTAAGTATTTCTAGAACTGATATCCTACAGACAAGCTACATCAAAGGCACATTTAATCAAGTTACTGGTGCAGATCAATACATATTTTGTGAGAAAATGCCATGTAATTATTAGTATTGAGTGATGAGGGGCTCATAAAACTGATAAAATTTCTGCTTTTTTTTTTTTAATTTATGCTTTTAATGACTATGTTACATCATTGTAAACATTGGCCACATACCTAAAGGAAAAAAAAATTAGCTGCCATCCTTTTTATTGGTACAAATTAAGTTCCAAGTACTATGTGTAATTGAGGATATTCCCACAAACACTTGGTTGACATGACCTGTGTTTTGCAGGCCGGAAAACACTTGGTGTGACGTTAAGTAACTTAGAGTTGCACAACCAGTAGGTAGATGTCTGAGATCTTGGCCCCCTTTCCCAAGAGTTCCATTCTGCCCATTTAGTGGAAACCCCCTGACCTCAAACGCAGTCTGGTTCCTCTGAGTAATTTTCTGCCCACCGACTCCTCACTCTGTGCTGTGTGCAGAGCTGAGCTCAGTTCTACACTGAATGCTCTCCCCTACCATCGTAGCTCAAATAACATCTATCATGTTGTTTATAGTGTCTGGTGCAAAATTTTCCCTTCATGCTATCCTTCCAATCTCATTTACGATGATTTTCCCAAACAATTTACAGGTGCTCCTCCTCATGGATTTGCTCGTCTTTCTTAATTTTTCCCAGCGCAGTCTTCATAACCTGCATATAAATCCCTTCCACTGAAGTTTCAGCAAGGCCTCTGCTCCCCGCTCTCCCTCCACTCAAACGGCCAGTGCTCCTGGCATCGTTATTCTGATGGGAGCAGCAAACTTACCATTTGATCCTTGCGGTGACTGCGCCCAGGAGCCCATCCACAGCACTTGCAGTGTCTTCCCCATGTCGGGAACTCCTCCGGGCTCCGCTGTGCATGCTCAACTTTGATCTCTTCCTCGGTCTGGATTATGGTCTTTTATTCAATTCTCTATCTTGTACAGACAAGCTACATCAAAGGCACATTTAAATTACTTGCACAAGTGAAGCTATACATCAGTAGCCATTAAGAAAAAAACTTTAAAAATTCAAGAATGAAAAAGAAAGAAGAGGATTTAAAAAAAAATTCAAGAAAAAAATGTGTTAAATAATGTGGGTGATTCTGCTCACTATTCCACCTGAAGTGTTTAGAATGTAACTTTAATTTTTAAATCCTGCAGAACTACCAAAAACAAGCCAACTACTTTATGTACTGATACTTGGAGAAGAGTAAACTGTGCCAATGCTGCGGGAGAAAACTGGCAGTGTTAGATTTACTGAGAGATAGTGTAGAATATTGGTATTTAAAGTAGCCGTTTTCTAAAGTATTTTTAAGAATAGTTTGGGCATATGCAAACATTTCAATTTCAAAATCAATTTAGAACTTGAACCCAAGAAGGTATGTTATAACTAAAGTATCCCCTGCCCAGCCCCAGATGATTTTGAACTAAATTGGTTTCCCCCCTGGTGTTGAGAGCTTTCTCCCCAGATCCTGCGAATGTATTAATCCTTTTCTCCATTCACTGCTGTTCGACATCAGGGGTCACGTGCAGGGTAGGAGTACAACTGTCCTCACTGACTGTTGTCTCAGATTTTGTGACTTACTTTTTATACTACTGGTCTTCAATCTGGGTCGATTCTGCCACCCAGGAGGCATTTGGAAATGTCTGGAGATATTTTTGGTTGTCAGAACAGGGTTGGGGTATGGATGTGGGCACCTAGTAGTTAGAGGCCAGTGTTGCTGCTAAATATCCTATAAGGTACTGGAAAACCCACCACAATAAGGAATTATCTGGCCCAAAATGTCAATAGCGCTGAAGTTGAGAAAACATGGTTTTAACGGATGACATGTTTCCCCCCAGGGGAGCTATGAGCTCTTGAAAGATGAAGGTAGTAGTAGAAATACTTTTGTATTTCCTTTGGGAACCATTTATTGTACCAACAGGTACGTATCAAGGTCTTCCTCTCTGCTGGGCAGTTTACTAAGTGCCAAGCACAAAATTGTGTACAGTCCCATGATGTTGAGCAAAAGATCTATAACTGCTGGTTGAATGGATGCCTTAGGCATTATTCATACCCTACACAGAGCACAAGGCATGGCATAAAAAAGTTGCTATTTAGATTTATGAGTTTTTTCAAGATTAATGGAGGGGAAAAATGGTATATAGCACTTAAAATGTCAGGGAGAGGGACGCTTTGTGATAAATATATTGAGGGTGTGTATAGGGGGTTATTGTTACAGTCAGTTGTTGATTCTGATTCCTAATATCAAACACATAGTATCTATTTCTAGCATATTTCCCTAAACAATGAATCCTGACCCTTGACAGAAAAAATAAAACTTAACAATTATGTGGCAGAAATTTCATGTATTTTGGGAAAAATATTCATGAGTATTCTAATCAGGGACTTGGAATACCCCAAATTGATCACTCTTGGGTCAAACTGTGTTAGAGCATAGTCATTTCAAAACTTTGACTCCAGCAGCTAGCTCCAGCTTAGTGTATATAATAGCTTACAAGGACCAATACAAAACAAATAGTATTTCTCATTATAATTAGAAGGTAGTGTTTTGGACTTACTTTCATGGTAAAGGCCTCTGACCAACACATCTTGCTAGGAGGGTGTCCAACGTGTTCCAGTTGGCCCAAGAGTTTCTTGGTTTCAGCCCTGGGAGTCCTGTGAACTAGACTCTCAGTCCCAGTAACCTGGGCTGGTTGGTCGTCTGTAGGACAGAGTTACTGCAATACTGGTGAGTGAACTGTGGGAGGTGCTTATTTTTAAAGTACTTGGTATAAGTACAGCTTTTGTCCATGTTTAAATATTCTGGCAACAGTCTGTAGTTGTGTTAGTTGAAGCTTTCGTAAGAAATGCCTTATATGTTCACTGACATATAGAGAGAAATGCAGTGTGAAAAATTCTGTGAATAGAGTCTTAGAGTTCCACGTGTGGTGTTGCTCATTGAGGTTTAACAGATAATTCTTAAGTTAGATATTATATTTCTTGAGTGATTTGATTATAGCTATTGAAGTATCCTTTACCAAGACTAGAGCTGCCGAAATACTGGATGTAAAATTTAAGAATCTGTAAGGGAGACATTTTATTTCACTGTTTGTATGTGGGAGGTGAAAATAAAACATGACCTTATAGGGTATCTGGGAGGATGAAACAAGGTAACAGTAGAGAGTGTCTGGGCTACGTGAGGAGAAGAGTCCATAATCGCGGGAGCCATTATGTAATTGGACACTTCGTCATGATCATTGCAATTATGACGTTCTCCGGTCACAGATGCATAAACAATTTCACATGGATTTTATGCAGAAGAACAGAGTTGCTGCATCAGTAAGGGTTCATCATTGTTACTATTTCTGTACCCTGTCTGTGCCAACAAAACATTTTGTTAGAGTAGAAGCATAGCTATTGTGATCATCAAAATGGATAGAACTGGCCTTTATTTACATCCCTGGACACCCCAAAAAGCCATCTATTCAGTTTCAGAAATCATAGTTTTTAGACCTCCTTCAACAAAATTTGGATTATGAGGAGACAGTTAACTTCCAAAAGTGCTCTTATGGTATACTTAGGTCAAGTCATCTTTTTCTCTCTAGAAGTATATTTAATCTTCTGGTTGTCAAAAACCCTGGATTTTTTTGCAAGCCTCTGGATTTGACTTGAGAGATGTATTTGTCATGCCAAGTGAGCATCTGATACTGTCTGCTGGCCCTGATAAACCTCTTTAAAGGACCCTCCTGGTGCTGAGGGAAGTTGGTTGTGCTGCTTATAAAAGCAGCATCCTTGGGCGCCTGGGTGGCTCAGTTGGTTAAGCGACTGCCTTCGGCTCAGGTCATGATCCTGGACTCCCGGGATCGAGTCCCGCATCGGGCTCCCTGCTCAGCGGGGAGTCTGCTTCTCCCTCTGACCCTCCTCCCTCTCATGCTCTCTGTCTCTCATTCTCTCTCTCTCAAATAAATAAATAAATAAAATCTTTAAAAAAATAAATAAATAAATAAAAGCAGCATCCTTGAGGGGCTCACATTCATGGAGCTCTCACCAGAGCCATTCTCATTTCCTCACCTGGTACCTTCTCCTCTGCCTTGTAATCACTCCCCATGTTCCAGCCTTTCTTCTCTTATCTCATTCATTCTCCACTCTTGACTTTGCTTGCAACTGTGACGTCACGTGAACTGGTTACATGTACTAATTCAGATCCTGCCTTTGTGCCATATCAAGTCTTCATCACAGATTGATCATTGAGGAACACTTCCTTAATTAGTCAAATTTTCAGGGCTATACTCTGAAAGCAGCCATTAATGGGCCCGAGTCCTGTGGCTGAGCTCTGGACACTAAAAAAGTTGTGGGGGAGGTATCTTTGTTCTCTTTCTAAGGACACTGAGAATGAGTTACACACCAGGCAAAGCCCCTCTCCTCCTCCACCCCATATAAACACGAAAATAGGTAACTTGCTGCATAAAAACTAAAGATTAAAAAAAAAAAAAGGATAGAATGAAATATTTATTCAAGTCCATGCAAAATCAGATATTAATATTAACCTGTTTATTAGCTGGTGTCCAGCAGCAGAATTATCACTACCACAATAGCACAATAGTAGTAACAAAAAATTGCAGATTTGTAAAATTCTGTCTATACAAAGCAATTTTTTATATACCTCTTATAAACCCGTTGATCTATGTTTAGGTAGGTACTATCTTTTAGTTTTCTGAGGAAAAATAGAATCAAGAATCGAGAGTATTATTTCAATTCAGGTTTTCTAACTTCAGACCCCTAAACTTTACCAAGTAATCTCTACAGATAAATTCAGAAGGCTGCATCCAAAACTTCCTGAGAATTGATAAAGAAATTGGTTGAAGGTTGAATACACCCTTTAGATAATCTTGAGTTGAGTTGACCTTCAGTTTTTAATCTTCTTATCACTCCAAACCAAACACAGTCCCAAGCAAAGATAAACCGTGGCACACAAGGTTCTGCTATAGCCCTCAGTCTCGTGGAAACTAGTCTGGTTTTGCTGCTGTTGACTGTCCTTCATGCTGGGTTCAGCTCCCAGAGACCAAGACCAGCCCATCTTTATGCTGACAAATATAATAATATGGAGTACCTCGCTGTCAGATCTGATGTTTTGGATATTGCCATCAGTCCATATTATGCACAAACATGTCCTGTTGCTCATTGCTTTGGGGAATACAGCTATCCTGTATACTTTCTTTGACCCTGGTTCTGATTAATTCCAGTTCACACTTACATTGTGAAAGCTCACAGATGCCTCACAGTTAAGCTTGTGGCTTTGTGAAAACACATTTTTTAAACATCTGCTTATTCATTACTTCTCTATAAAATAAATACTGGATAAAAATACTAATTATAGTATTTTCCAAAAGCACAATATAAAACAGTTTTGAAAATAAATTGTATTTTAATTTTAATTGATCATAATTAAATTTCATTTGAAAAATGTATGTGAAGGTCATTTATTAGTGTAATGATAGAGGCTTTAGTAGCCTGAAAGATCATTTTTTTTTTTTTTTAAAGATTTATTTATTTGAGAGAGAGAGAGAGCAGGAGCAGGGGGAGGGGCAGAGGGAGAAGCAGATTCCCCTATGAGCAGGGAGCCTGATGCGGGGCTATATCCCAGGACCCTGGGATCATGACCTGAGCCGAAGGCAGATGCCTAACCACTGAGTCACCCAGGCACCCCAAAAAATCATTTTCAGTGTCAGATAGTTACATCAGAATTTGCCTTTTGGCTGTAGGGGGTAATTGGCTTTTTTGCTATTTATGTATTTATTTTTTAAATAGCAGATTTTCTTAATGTAGAAAGGACTCGTGTTTAAATGGAATATTCTTGATATTATTCCTCTTTATTAGTACACTTTTTTTTTTTTTTGAGAGGGAGAGAGACAGAGAGAGAAGACAGAAAGAGAGGTGGGGGTAGAGAGAGGGAGAGAGAGAGTCTTAAGCAAACTCCACAGCGCAGAGCCTGACGTGGGACTGGAT
The DNA here is from genome assembly GCF_002201575.2 of Neomonachus schauinslandi. Lineage (NCBI taxonomy): Eukaryota > Metazoa > Chordata > Mammalia > Carnivora > Phocidae > Neomonachus > Neomonachus schauinslandi. The sequence continues at coordinate 70,166,258 of NC_058408.1, forward strand.
CTCACAACCCTGTGATCATGACCTGAGCCGAAATCATGGGTCGGATGCTTAACCGATTGAGCCACCCAGGCACCCCTATTAATATGCATTTTTATTTACCTGAGTGATTTACTTATATTTGAGTCAGTTGTTCAATCATATTTATACCCAGTTATGAAAAACTTCGGCCATTTGCATGTGGATATAAAATTAGATTATATACTGGTAGCTGTCATGGTTAAAAAAAAATCAACCAGTAATATGTCTCCAAGAATGTGAGAAAATAGGTTATTGAAAATTGAGATGAGGAAGTTTGCCATAAACCAAGAGAAGGAAGATGTTCATACCTTAACCCAAAAGTGCATCAACCATAACTGTAAAAACATGAAACATCCTCTTTAAAAGCTTTTTCAAAATTGATTTTCATGGGTTTCAAACTTATATTATGTATTTCAAGATCAAATGAACCATATCACTCAAAGTGAAACTCAAGTAAAACTAATGAGGCTTTCCTTCTTTGTGGCCTAAATTGTTCGATTAAATGATATATAATATTTGCATTAAGTTATTCTTTGCTTTATTGAAATCTTATATTTCTGGATTTGACTCTCTCAGGGTTCTTGCAATTCATTACAGAACTTCCTTTTAGCCTCGTAGTGTAATAAGATCCACTCAGAAATGTTACTCAGTTGAATTCCTAGATTTTAGTAATTAAGAAAAATTTTAGCATATAATGTTATTTATTCTAAGAACCATTATAAAATGCCTAATTTTTTAAAAAAGATTTTTATTTATTTGATAGAGACACAGCGAGAGAGGGAACACAAGCAGGGGGAGTGGGAGAGGGAACACAAGCAGGGGGAGTGGGAGAGCGAGAAGCAGGCTTCCCACTGAGCAGTGAGCCCGACGTGGGGCTCCATCCCAGGACCCTGGTATCATGACCTGAGCCAAAGGCAGACGCTTAAAGACTGAGCCACCCAGGCGCCCCTAAAATGCCTAATTTTTATCGTATGCAATTATTAGGAGAATTTTTGATTAAATGAACCTGAGTCAAACAAAAAATACGTATCTTTCCAGTTTTGTTAAAGTCCAAGTTATATGGGGCCACTATTATAATACATATATTTTTATATTCCTAATGATATATTTTTTTAATTATTTATTTAAAGATTTTATTTATTTGACAGAGACACAGCGAGAGAGGGAACACAAGCAGGGGGAGTGGGAGAGGGAGAAACAGGCTTCCTGCTGAGCAGGGAGCCCAACGCGGGGCTCGATCCCAGGACCCTGGGACCGTGACCTGAGCCGAAGGCAGACGCTTAATGACTGAGCCACCCAGGCGCCCCATGATACATTTTTTTAAAGATTTATTTATTTATTTTAGAGATACTATTGCACACGGGGCGGGGGTGGTGCAGAGGGAGATGGAGAGAGAGAATCTCAAGCAGATTCCCCACTGAGCTCAAGGGCATGACCCTGAGATCATGATTTGAGCTCAGTTCAAGAGTTGGACACTGGGGCGCCTGGGTGGCTCAGTCGTTAAGCGTCTGCCTTCGGCTCAGGTCATGATCCCAGGGTCCTGGGATCAGGCCCCGCATCGGGCTCCCTGCTTGGCTGGGAGTCTGCTTCTCCCTCTCCCTCTCCCCCTGCTTGTGTTCCCTCTTTTCGCTGTGTCTCTCTCTGTCAAATAAATTAAAAAAAAAAAAAAAAAAGAGTTGGACACTTAATCGACTGAACCACAAGGCGCCCCAATGATATTTTGCTTAAGTACATCTGAAATCAAATGAATTAGGGAAAAAATTACTTTGGAAGATTTAGCCTCTCTCTAGTCTAGTACGTTCAAATAGAAATATGTCAGCTAGACATGTAATTGAAAATTTGTAGTAATACTAGAAATTAAACATTTATCTAAAATACTATCTTTCAAACACATTACTAATATAAAATTATTAGTGAGAAATTGTGTGTCATTTTTTAGACCTCAGTTTTCAGAAAAAGCATGTATTTCACCCTGTAGTACTCTGTAGTACATCACAGTTCACACTGTCCACAGTTTCAGTGCTCAGTAGCCATGCGTGGCTAGTGGTTATTGTGTTGGAAGAGCACCTGCAGACTGTGAGGCAAAACAGAGTGAAATATGGTATGGTCTAAGAACGTCTGTGTTTGCACTGTTATCTGACAGTGCCATATGCTTTGTATAGCATTCAGATAAGGTGGGAGTACGTATGGACGGACGGACACACACACCCACCCCCCCCCACCGCCCTGCATATTTTGGGCTCAGCCCTCCACAATTGATTTCTTGGTTTGTAAGAAGTCTGACTTCTCTGACTACCAGCCCTTCCTTTGAACTCCAGTCTCTTGTCTCTGTCATTCACTCTCATTCAGGTTAAATGCTGTATTAAGTGACAGTATTTAATGTTAATTGGAGGGGTTTTTTTTTTTTTTGACTCTTAATTTAATCTGACCTGTGTGTGATATGCGTAGGTATAATGCTGAGTTTTAAAGACTCCCTGTTAGCTCTTTTTGAAAGGCAAGTTTCAATTTAGTATTCTAGAAGTCTGCTTTTGTTCTCACATAAAACACTGTAATTAAGTTGTTAGCTGTAGAATTATAAGAATTCTAAAAAAGAAAGTTTACCTAATACTGAAACAGTGATGAGTTAGCATGCTAAGTTTATGTAATAGCAAAAATTCAATGAAGTTTAGACTATTGATTTTTAGTGATTAAAATATTTTCAAATACTTTCCAAAATATAAGTATAAAATGTATAAAAAATATACTTTTTAACTCAAACTATTTTAGTACCCTGTAGTTCCAGTGTCTGATACATTATGATTATTATCTACTTAGGATTCCAAGTACATGACACTTACATGTGTATCAGTAGTTGCTTATTAAATTTTACATTTGATCATTTTGCACATTGATAAACAAGGTAATCTGTATAAACAAGTCTGCTTTTGTTGGCTTAATGTGAGAAAAAAAAAAGAGGACTTAAAAAATAGTAATGGGAGGCAGAGTTTAAGGAAAAACAGAGAACATAAGCACAAAAGATTATTTTTCGCACCAAAAGATCTGATTATCATGGAAGTCATAACAGGAGTTAGTAAATTTACTTACAATTATAGATTATTAAAACGTGCATGAAGAAATAAAATAAGCAAGAGTTAGCTAGTAATCCTTTCATTTACTCATCATGTGTTATTGCTTTGTCTGTTGTTATTATGTTTTGGAAAAATGTTCTGGGGAAATTGGAGACTTAAGGATTACAAATCAACTACATTTATGGAATATAATACTTTGAAGAAAGTTTGACAGTCTTGCTTGATAAAGAGGAATAAAATCTTTTGGTAATTGAGTTCTAAAGTTTCTGAGAGCTCTGTTTGGCACAAAGAATTATTGAATCACTAGGATAATTTCAGAAGAAGATACTATGGAAGGTATGGGAATTCACAGAACTGAGTGGGCCGCTCTGTCTCACGGTGTGGCTAATTACAGCACAACTCCTCACTTCTCACCCCCCTTCCTGTCTGAATCAACATTCTTTGCCATGTGCCTCACAGCTTCTTCCACTAACGAGGAAAAGTAGATGTTCCCACCCCTTGACTTTGCAAGTTTGACTATAAGATTTGCTTTGGCCAATCGAATGTTAAGAGGTAGGATTTGACTGCATGGTCGGAAACTGTTTTCAGATTTGGGAATCTTCCCTCGTGCTCTTGCCATCACCAGGAGACCACATACCTGAGCTGACTGACTTGTCTTCTGAGAATATGAGTGATGTGTGGAGCCGGTGTAAGTCTAGTCTAGACCAGTCAACCCTTAAATAGCCTGCAGACTTGTGAGCTAAAAGAATGCTTACTACTCACAATAAATGCTAGCTCATCTTATCGAAAGCAGACTAATTTTAGTGACGGACGAGCAATCAGTGGTTGGACATAGGAGGTAGGTTAGTGGTGGGTAGAGAGGATCAGGAGGGAGGGTAGCAGAGGACATGAGGACACTTCTCAGAGTGATGGGTATGTTATCTCGACTGTAGCAGTGGTTTCACAGGTGTTGTCGTATGTCACGTTGATCACATTTTACTCTTTGGATATATGCAGTTTGTTGTGGGTAGCATGTTGGGGCCACATAATTACTTGACTCTAAGTAGGAGGGATTCAGACCCTTTCATCCTCTGGTTCCACCATGATGGCTTCACTATGAAGTGTAATTTTGAATTCTGATACAATTTCTCCATTCCTATATAAGTGCTGTTTAGATTTCATTTATTGCTTGAACAAATGTTTATCAGTCACTAGCTGTGTTCCAGGCCCTATTCTAGGCTTTGAGGAGATAAAGTGAATGAAATAGTCCAAAATATCTGCCCACATGGAACTTAAATTCTTAGAGGTGGAAGAAACATAAACATGAAGTAAATACTAAAATATCGTATACATTCAGTTTGATCAGTCTTAAATGAAAAAAAAAAAGGAAAATAAAAGGAGGAAAAAACGGGGATAAAAGAGTATTCAGGAATGGAAAAAATATTATGGTTTTCTAGTTATTATGCAGAATACTTATATCCTCTGTAATAGGTAATCAAGACATGCTCTAAATGAAACAAAGTTTGTATGAAATTCCAAACATATTCATTATTAAATGAACATTTATTAAGCACATATTTGTGCTAAGCAATAGGAAGATCCGGAATGATGTGGGAGTATTCATTTTGGAAATATTTAGTACATGTGCATAAAAGAGATAGAAAATAGTTTCAAAATTAAAAAGAGGATTATAGTCTCAAATGTCTTCAGGAATTATATAGCTAAACAAAACCTGTAGGATACAGGTACAAGACTGTTGGAGACGTTGCTGGCAAATGATCTTGACAGGGCATGACCCAGATGAAGGCATTTTATGTGCTATATTTTCTTACCGTTTTTAAAAGATTTACTTATTTTTTATTTTTTAAGAAGGTTTTATTTTATTTTATTTTCTCATGTTATGTTAATCACCATACATCACATCATTAGTTTTTGATGCAGTGTTCCATGATTCATTGTTTGCGTATAACACCCAGTGCTCCATTCAGTACATGCCCTCTTTAAATAAATAAATAAGATTTATCTTATTTATTTATTTATTTTTTATTTATTTATTTGACAGAGGCGACAGCGAGAGCAGGAACACAAGCAGGGGGAGCGGGAGAGGGAGAAGCAGGCTTCCCGCGGAGCAGGGAGCCCGATGCGGGGCTCGATCCCAGGACCCTGGGATCATGACCTGAGCCGAAGGCAGACGCTTAATGACTGAGCCACCCAGGCGCCCCAAGATTTATTTATTTTAGAGTGAGTGAGCACTAGCGTGAGTGCGAGTTGGGGGTGGCGTAGAGGGAGTGAGAGAGAGAAAATCTCAAGCAGATTCCCCACTGAGGACGGAGCCCAGGACTCCAAGATCATAACCTGGGCTGAAATCAAGAGTCGGCCGCTTAACCGACTGAGCCACCCAGGCGCCCTCCTGTCTGTCTTTAAACATTTGACAGTGTCTGCTAAGCACTGAAGGTTTGCATGCAAGTATAGGCTTCAACTTCCAGTCTTTAGCCTATGACCGTATACAGTTGACCCTCCCACCCCTGCAGCCCAAAATCCACCTATAACTTTGGAATCCCCCAAACCTTAACTACTAACTGTTCACTGAAAGCCTTACTGATAACATTAATGGTGGATGAACATATATTTTGTATGTTTTATGTATTATATTATTGTATTCTTACAATGAAGTAACTAGAGAAAAAATATTAAGAAATTCATAAGAGAAAATACATTTGCAGTACTGTACTGTATTTATAAGAAAATCCCCATCTAAGTGGACCCTCATAGTTCAAACCCATGTTGTTCCAGAGTCAACTGTATGTTTAAATGGTGGTATCTCTATTAGTTGTGAGTTAATCCCTTCAAGGAAAGGATACAATCTCAGTGATTAAACAACAGCAACACCTTATTTATTCTTCATGCAGGGTCCATGGCAGTGCTTAGTTGGGTGGTGGTGTATTTGCTATCTTCCCAGTAAGCCTGAGGGACCCTGCTCCCTTCCTGTGCAGACTTTTCTAGATCCACTTGGTACACATGGGCTATGGCCCCCTGTGCTTTTCAATCTCTTTCCCCCAAACAGGGACAGCATTTCTCTTACCAGGCTATCTGCACATACCTGACTATCAGTCATAGACTAAAAGCATCTCGGGGACATGAGGGCAGATCTCAAGGGGGATAAACACCATCTTCTGATGTTTTCACCAAGTGAAGGTTTGTGTTGTCTCCAGGCCAGAGGAAGCAGCTTTCTTTCTTTTTTTTTTTTTTTAAAGATTTTATTTATTTATTTGAGACAGAGAGAATGAGAGACAGAGAGCATGAGAGGGAGGAGGGTCAAAGGGAGAAGCAGACTCCCCGCCGAGCAGGGAGCCCGATGTGGGACCCGATCCCAGGACTCCAGGATCATGACCTGAGCTGAAGGCAGTCGCTTAACCAACTGAGCCACCCAGGCGCCCGAAGCAGCTTTCTTAAAGTGTGAGGGGCAAGGATTTCTTTATCGCAGATTGCTCAGGTAAATTTGGGGGTTTGCAGATCTCAAAACATCCAGCCAAATAGCCCATCCTAAGTTGTAAGGTCTGACTTCTTCCCTGCTATTGTCCTGATTTTTAGCAGGACACTTGTAAGGGCTATTTAATACGTGTTTTTTGTTTTTACCCTCACACCGTCAGAAGCATGAGGTCCTTGTTACTGTCTGCTCAGAGGGTGATCCAGTTTCATCAAATCCAGGTGAGGGTTTTAATTCTTAGGATCATTTCTGGTATGAATTGTTTTAAGATCGATCCTTCCAGTGTGAGACTCTCACATAAGTTTGTGTGTTCCAGTCTAGTATTTATTTGGAAGGTGATAAGTGAGTGTAAAAGTAATAAAAGTAAGTGACAGTAGCCAATAAAAGGCTTTGTTTAGTGGGTTACAACTCCAAGCAACTGGGATTTTAGAATTTGTTGTTGTCACTTGCAGCCAAACTTAATTCTAGGTAACAGAGTCAGAGGACATTTCTGTTGTTTGCTACCAAGAATTATGACTGGTGAGGCACATTTGTTGAATTACATCAACTATAAAATAGTCCCTATGTACTGAGTGTTCTCTGTTGTAACCGGCACTGTGCTAAGGATTTTATACACAGTATCATTTGATCCTTCCAATACTTCAGTAGAAGTACTGTTACCCACCTTTCACAGAGGATGGATTTGAAGCTCAGAGGGTTGCCTCAGTTTCCTGGGGTCGCACATTCATTAAGTGACAGGACCACATCCTACATACCGACCTCCCTGATGAGAAAGTTGTACCTCGGCTGCTGCACCTCGCAACTGATTCTATAATAATAAATCCACACTATCATTGAGATGAAATCTTTCTTGCTCTAGCTTAGATTCTTTGTGCCCAACCAATGTCATTTATCATGTACCTCTTCATCTGAAGGCTTAAGAAATACTTGATGGTAATAGTTACTCTATCTTCTGATCCATCAGGATTCTTTTTACAGGCAAACAAATCTTTTGTTTCTCATTTTATTGTTTTTGTTACCTTAATATACTCATGCTGTAGATTATGTCCTGATAAGTACTATCCAGAATGAAATACAAAATCTTGTGAATGGCCTTTCTGTCTGGTATATAATAGGATGATCGCCTCTCTTGTGGAATGTAAATTAAGACAACCATTGCTTGAACTTATACTTCTGAATTGTGTTGAATAAATTTAGTTTTTAACCTTTTCATATGAACTATTGTTTAGCTAGCTTTTCTCCATTCTGAATATACCACTTTTTAGACCCAAGTGTAGGATCTTGAACTTATCACCATTTTTATTTTATGAATATTAATGTTTTGCTTTAGATCTGCCAGTATCTCTTTTAATATGTTATCAAACATGTTCAACAGCCTTCCAGCTTTGTGTCTTCCTCAAATATAAACAAATAGACTTTTTTTTTTTTTAAAGATTTTATTTACTTATCTGACACAGAGAGACACAGTGAGAGAGGGAACACAAGCAGAGGGAGCGGGAGAGGGAGAAGCAGGCCTCCCACTGAGCAGGGAGCCCGATGCGGGGCTCAATCCCAGGACCCTGGGATCATGACCTGAGCCGAAGGCAGATGCTTAACGACTGAGCCACCCAGGCGCCCCTAAACAAATACACTTTTATACCTTCTCAGGGTTATAGTAAATTGAAGCAGGCTAAACATATTATAATAGTTGAAATGTCCAATTTAAAATTGATTATAAATTGTACTTGAGTATTATAATTTAATATTGATTAAAATTTTATTAGACAAGCACAAAGCCCATGTCTCTCTCATAAAACTCTTTTGGAAAACTTATTCTTTGCTCAAATTCAGCTTTACTACTTGTAGTATATTTCCAGAATCTCTAAGTATGGTAATGAGTATATAAAAAGCAAAGAGGGAAAGTGGCTCATTAATTAGTTTTTAGAAAACTCATTTCTGTAATTGCAGATATGATAAATTGTCATCTTAAATAGCCATTCTACAATCTTATTTTTGGCTTACTTTAACTTCACTGATGCATATTTTGCGGTGTCCGCCTTCATCTATTTGGAAAACTGATCCTTTGCCCATCTTTGGCTTTCTGACTCCTCTCCTGTTCTTTCCAACTCTGTAATGATCACATCTGCCGAGAGTCAGTTTGCAATCCATCTTTCCATTCTGGCCAAGACGTGGATTCGTGTGTCATGTAAAAGCTGCTCACAATTCTTCAACTGTAGGAAAATTGAGAGTCCTCTCAGTAATATTCAGTCACTCTATTTTAGACAGAAAATCATGTTCCTAGATAGAGAAGATAAAAGCCAAATAGTAATAGAGAAGTTTGAATCTGTTGTTAATCAGCTCTGAGTACTATACCTATGGCTTCCTGGTAATTTTGGGAAACCTCCAAAATTTTAACTTTTTCATTGAAGCAATATGTTATCAATGTAGAGAAATTTGAAAATAAAGACATGAAATTAAGACCACTCTAGACGTGTGTGTATGTGTAGATATGTATGAACATTATTATGTTACTTTTATGCATACTGGGTGTATATTAAACATATAAATGGTATGTAATTATATTTCTTGATGGCCGCATAGTATTTCATCATGTGCATTTACTATTATTTACACATGTGGCTGGACATTTTGATTATTTCCAAAATAACACATTTTAAAATAATACTTATTTAAATACAAATATGTATTTCATGTTTATTTTTTAAAATTAAGGTTCTTATTTTACCACCCAGAGGATATGCTTGTGAAATTATGGCTAAAATCATATGTCAGTATTTTATTTAAAATTGTTCTCCAGATTGGCAGTGATTTTTTTTTAGCTTCAGAGGTAGAATTTAATGATTCATCAGTTGCAGTGACCCAGAGCTCATTCCATCAAGTGAGAACTGGGATCTGAGACAAGCCATAGGGATTCATAGTTGTTCGGTAGGAAGAGAGAGAGAACAATAGATACTGAGAAGCAGTTTATGAATCATTTGAATTCCCAGTAGAATCTGGTCCTCTGTTTTTCTGGTGGGTCCTTTAAAGGATCCTTTTCACATAACCTCGGGCTATTAAAAATTGAAGCAGATCTTTGTCCAGCCTCAGTGGTTCCCAGGGTCTTCATTGAGATAGCTCCGCTGTGTGTGGGAACTTCAGCAGCTCCAGACCAGGACTCTCTGTGCTTCTGTCCGTGAGGCTTGATCACCCAAGGGTAGCCCTCTCTTTGCTGGGGTTTACGAACACTCAGGCTTCATCATGCTGACATCTGATAGACTCACACATTATGTAGAAGAGTTTTATCCTTTCCCACTGCTCTGCTACACTCTTATTTCCTCCCAGTATTCTCAACACTTGTTTGAACACTGTGGAAGTTAAGGTATTTCCTTTAATAAATTAGAACTATTGTATCAAACATACTTTGAAAGAAAATTAACATTGCTTTAATTTATTCAAACATTCTAATGGGAAATGGATATGTAACATTAAATCAATGTGTTTTCAAAGGTTACTCATTATTAGCTTTCATTCTGACGTTTACTCTATTTAATCACAGAGAATTAGAAAGATTCAGCTTTGTAAATATAAATATAAATGTGATTCAGCTCAGAAAATATACAGAATAATAAATGAAAAATAAAGTCTATCTGAAAGGCTCTGAAAATATATGATGACATCAAGTTCAGCTCTCTGTGAACTGCAGACATTATTGCTCACATGTATCATTGCTTGATATTGAGCAAAGATGTTTTATATTGAACAAAGGCATGAGTATGATTAAAGTTGAATATCTTCCATTACAGAAACATATGAAGCATATGCTGTTGGAAACCAACATCTGATAAATATATCACAAGTCTCTATGCACCTTAGTCATAGGTTGGCATAATAAAAATGGACATATACTTCACTTTTTTATTTTGCTGGAATCCTTCCCTAATTCTCCACATTCACAATTGGGGCCAGCCTAGATCTTAACTCTGACTTTGATGTAGAGTTTAGCTTAGCTTTGACTTCTTTCCAATGACAAATTTGAATGTCTTCCCAAACGTTACATGACTTTAGGTAGGAACGCAAGGATACTTTATTATCCTAAATCTTTTAATAATACACTACTAAAATCAAAGAGGGAAATGTCCAAAGACATCTTTTTCTGGATATTAGAATGATAATCTTAATTAATTCAAAATATAAGAATGTATTGTTAATATAGTGGAGAATCGTATATCAAATAGCCAAATCATATCTCATCATTAGTGAAATAGTAACCATAACAATTTCCAACCTTCCTCATTGAAAAATTTTCAATAATCTAGGGGTTCCTGGGTGGCTCAGTTGGTTAAAACGACTGCCTTCGGCCCAGGGTCCTGGGATCGAGCCCCGCATCGGGCTCCCAGCTTGGCCGGAAGCCTGCTTCTCCCTCTCCCATTCCCCCTGCTTGTATTCCCTCTCTCACTGTCTCTTTCTCTTTCTCTCTCTGTCAATTAAATAAATAAATAAAATCTTAAAAAAAAAGAAAATTTTCAATAATCTAGGAATGCTACATGCAATAGACATTTCCTACTGACTTAAAATACATATTAGCATAGGAAAAAGTCAACTTTTTTTTTTTTAATATTTATTTATTTGACAGAGACACAGGGAGAGGGAACACAAGCAAGGGGAGTGGGAGAGGGAGAAGTAGGCTTCCTGCTGAGCAGGAAGCCCAAAGCGGGACTCGATCCCAGGACCCCGGGATCATGACCTGAGCCGAAGGCAGACGCTTAAGGACTGAGCCACCCAGGCGCCCCCAGAGAACTTATATATTAAGGAATTCCACATAACTTTGTTTTAAGAAATTTTATTTATTTATTTGACAGAGAGATACATAGCGAGAGAGGGAACACAAGCAGGGGGAGCAGGAGAGGGAGAAGCAGGCTCCCCGCCAAGCAGGTAGCCCGATGCGGGGCTCGATTACATGACCCTGGGATCATGACCTGAGCCGAAGGCAGACGCTTAATGACTGAGCCACTCAGGTGCCCCCACATAACTTTGTTTTAATCTGTATACTGCAAAGCTGTTTTCTCTTTTTAATTCCTCCTAACCAGATCTTTGCACATTCATATTTAAAATCAGAAACAAAATAAAGCTATTGGTATATTTATACAATCCTTATGATAATTTTAAATCTTTACAATGAGCTTACATTACTTTTAAAATCAGAATATACAGTAAAGGTTTTTTTGAGAAAGGATTTCAGTGAACAAGTTCGACAAAAATATTTTGAAAAATATGAATATTGTAGGATTTTCCTATTTAAAAGAGTATGATGCTGGCATAGAAATATATTGACTTTTAAATTTTTATTGGCTTACAGCAACAGTGACTTATTTTTATTCATATTTTGTTGTTTGGGAACGGGGCCTTCGCTAGGTGGCTCCTCTTCTGCCCTTGGTAGAGGCGGGGGTGGTGAGCATTACTAGCTTCGGTGGGCAGTAGGGCTGGGCTTCAACTTTCCGGAAAGTTCACATGTTGGACTGCTCAGCACTCCTCTGTGCTTCTGTCTTCTTCCGTTACTGTTGTCTTGATTGATTGCCAGCATCTAGCTAGAGCTTCTGTTCTGCAGGGCAGCTTGGTTTTCAGTAATAATAATATTTTAAACCATTAGTGCACATATTGTTTATTTTATAAGTGGTGAGAACATCATTAAGTAGGAGGAAAGCTAAGAGCTCAGCAATGTGAAGAGATTCGAGTTAGGGTTCAGATATTGCAGTTCCCCTCTCCTCTTGTTAAGTACAATTTGGTGGCTTTCAGTTTCTCAAATGACTAACTTTTCCTTCAGTATGTCTCTGTTTTATTTGTGTGGGACTTTAATAATGGTCTATCAGATGAATTTTGTTTAATAGGTTAGATAGCAGGATTTAAACTCTCAATAGGAAATTCCTACTCAGGGACTGAAATTTAGGTTTCTAGGCCTTTTAATAGGCCTTTTAAAATTTTGTGTATCAAAGATCAGTGCCTTCTCTGGATGACACTAGGGTTTACTTACTAAATGTACTGGTTTAGGGCTCACTTCTTGTTCTGTCTAAAAGATTCCCAGGTCTTGGGATTTATTTAGAGAATATTATATTCAAGTAATTCTTTTGGATGAAGGGGAGAATATGTGACCCCAAAATATGTCACTTTAGCACATGTATTATTTTGAGCTGACAGCCATCAAGATCTAGCAGCCTCAAGAAAATCTTTTTACCTCTCCCTAAACTACCTAAAATAATTGAGATGGGGGTGGGGGCTGGCTCTGAGAGCGCTATTCCCAGAGATAACGTTTATTTGAATGACCTGTCTGTATGGCAGGGCAAACATCTGATCACCAGACATCTGCTCTTCGTAGTGTCCTGTGAATTACCCTCATCCCTCCTGCCCTTTGAAGCCCAGGTCTCCACACATTCCTTAGCTCAGGATGACACAGAAGCCTCGACTGCACCTCCTGCTCTTGGGTTTCATAGTTTTATGGGGCTCCTATATGTACAAAATTAAGTTTGTTTTTCTTCTGTTCATCTGTCTTATGCCAATTAAATTATTAGACAAGCCAAAGAACCTAGAAGAGTAGAAAAAAAAATTTTTCCTCCCCTGCGTGGACTTCCCAGAAATTTAATTTGGTAAGATTAAGCTAAGGCAAAAACTGAGATGATATATTTTAGAAAATACAGGAAAACTTTCAAAAGCCTATACCAGTTGTTTTTGTACTTTTATAATGTTGTTTATGATACAGAGGAGATAAGCAGAATTAAGCTTTTTGAAAAACTTTTCCAAATTAATTTACATTGCAGTTTCTAAAATTATCCTGTCCACTGATTAATCTTAATACAGGCATACTTGTGTCCTACTGTGCTTTGTCCTATTGTACCTCATCGACTGCATTTTTTACACATTGAAGGTTTGCGGCAACCCTGTGTTGAACAAGACTATTGGCACCATTTTTCCAATAGCATCTGCTCACTCTATGTCTCATTTTGGTAATTCTTACAATATTTCAAACTTTGTCATTGTTGTTATATTTGTTACAGTGATTCTGTGACCAGTGATTATAAATCACTGAAAGCTCATATGATGGCCGGAATTTTTTAGCAATAGGGATTTTTAATATTAAGGTATGTAAATTCTTTTAGACATAATGCTATTGCAAACTTAGACTACAGTATAGACTACAGTATCATATAAACATAACTTTTATATGTAGTGGGAAACCAAAACATTCATTTGACTCCCTTTATTGCGATACTCACTTTATTGTGGTCTGGAAGTGAATTGTTAATATCTTTGAGATCTGCCTGTGTTTTCTTAAATAAAAAAAAAACCCAGAAAACGTACAGTATTTCAAATTCATGAAGACAAAAATTAACAAAATCTCTCAAGAACAGGTAGTCATACCTGTTAAAAAAATTGAACTCATAGTTAAAAACCATCCAACAAGAAAACTTCCAATCTAGATTTTTTTTCCAGTGGCAAATATCTAACAAACATTTAAAGATGAAATAGCACTCATTCTCCATAGTCTCTTCCAGAGATTAGAAGAGGAGGAAACACTCTCAACTCATTTAGTGAGACTAGCATTTTCCTAATGTATTTATAAGAAAAGTAAGGGGTGCCTGGCTGGCTCAGTAGAGCATGCAACTCTTCATCTCCAGGTCATAAGTTCAAGCCTCATGTTGGGCATGTAGCCTACTTGAAAAGCAAAATACAGGCCCAAATTCCTCACGAACAAAGATACAGAGGTTCTCAATAAAATTAGTAATTTAAATCCACAGCCACTTTGCAAAGCAGTTTGGCAGTTTCTTATATGGTTAAACGTACATTTATCATATGACCCTGGAATTCCCCCTCCAGAAATATGAAAACTTTGGTCACATATGTATCAGTATGCAAATGCTTATAGTAGCTTTATTCACAATCACCAGTAGCTGGAATCAAGCCAGATCTCCTTTAACCAGTTATGGATAAGCATCCATGCAGTGGCATAGCACTGACTGATAAAGAATGAAGTATCAGTTCATAGAATAGTAATGAATCTTCAGCATGTTTGAGTGAGAGGATCCACACTCAGACAGCTACCTGTTGTATGACACTGGGGGATAGGAGGAGCCCTAGGGAAGGGGCTGACTAAAGGGGAGTCGGGACATTCTGGCAGTGATGGAGCTCTTCTCTGAGAGGCTGTGATGGTCAGTACATGACCCTGTGCATTTGTCAGAACTCAACAGAGTAAAAATCACACGTTAGGTGAATAAACCATGCTGACGCCGCTGCTGCCCAAGGGCACAGGGTCCAAGATGAGCAGGAGCTCAGGGGCAGAGGTTGGGGAGGGCGCAAGTGGAGGGGAGGGGGCGGGGTGGCCCCACCTGACCCTGCTCAGGGTCTGCTTCTCTCCGCAGCTCACGGTGGGCGAGGACCGTGCTGTGCTCCTGGGCGACAAGGACTCCAGCGGGTGCAAGGCCAGCTTCACCGGCGACAGGGCCCTGGATGGCAGGGCACGTCTGGCAGCAGGTAGGGGCAGCCAGCCTGGGGTCAAAGCGGGGTGGGACGGTGCGGCAGGTGGAGGTGAGGCCCAGCTCCTCCATAGGGAGGCTCTAAATAAAACTTCCTGCAACATTCTAAAAATAGATCAAGCAGGACTTGAAGAGAATTTGGATGCAACCCATAGGCATGGTGAGGGGTGTGGAGAAGAAAGGAGCTAACCTGAGTAACTGGAAAACTCTAACTGGCTGTTGTGTGGCTAAAGACCATGCACTCTGCACATACACTGTGCTCTAGTAGTTAGACTTGTTTTTCACAGAGCTGTGCCTAGCATTTCTGGAACCATGTGTACGCGTAGTGGGCTTGATCAAGTCCGGAAGTATACTGTAACAGTGAGACACTGGGCTCTCTGACTGAGCGAGTAAGTGGTTACAGAGGGGGAGGCTGGAACCCACCCCGTGACACTGGGTCGATGTGGAGGCTTCTACATGAATGTCTCATGTATATGTAACGTACAGGATCTCAGGTACAAAACCAATAGAGACGCATACGGATATGCAGGGCAGCAGGTTAGTATATATACATGCTAATATATGTGCTATATCTATCGCATGTTTGGTATATTTATATATGTCTCCCAGAAACTGTTGTAATGAGCAAAACCAATGGAATAGATCCCAATTTCCAATAGATAAATCAGGCTTCTATGGAGAATCTGTAGATTGCAGGACTGGACAGAGAATACAAAATTAAACCTGGAGTATCTTACGGTCCCTGAAAATAAGGAAGTGATCGGAAGTAACTAAATTAAAGGATGTCATCATATCAAAGGACATTGAAGCCAGTCTTAAAGGGCTCCAGATGGCCAAACCTGGAACAGTCGTATTATTGACTACACCCCTTTCTGCATACCAGAGAGGACACCGTGGTGAAGGCTAGTTACTATTCAGCCCAAACATATAAACACGTAACAACCTCTCTAAAGAGATAATACTTGGAAAAAACTATCAGGTCATTGATCGTTCCATGAACTATGTCATCTAATCTTCAACAATTATATTTCAGAAGTCTCACAATTTATGCATAAGAGAACAAAGACATGGCAAAGTTTAGAAATTTGCTTGTCACTTGCTTGACATGGTGGAGCAAAAATTCAGAGTTTAGATTGCATCTCTTCTTAAAGTGTGCTTTCAACCTATAAATTCCAAGATAGTCTTACTTGTCTTATATGTGGAGTGAAAGTAGCTTCGATATTTTGCTTACCAGAGCATTCATTTAATCCATTATATTCTTCATAATCATTCAGAGGGAAACATAGCCTGTCAACAAAGAAATTCGTATGACAAGGTTAAAACAAATATAATATCAGCAATGGAAATAAAGTACTGGAATTAAGTATTCACTGTTGCTATAATGAATATTCATTCAACAAATATTTATCATGCATTCATGTACTTACCACTGTTCTAGGAAATAGGACATAGGAATTTTAAAAAGAGAAATTTCTGCCTTCTTGAAGCTTACATTGTAGTTGTCATATATGGGAAAGAAACAAACACCAGTTAAATAATGTACCAGATAAGATTATGGTGATGAATTTTGTCTAAGAGTTGGATGTAACTTCTTTATAGGACTAAAGGTTTTTCGTAGTGCAAAAGCATTCATTCTTGAAAGCTTTTTGGGTATTTTGTTGGGTATGGTATAGACTAGCTACCTCTCTGAACTTAATCTAAAGAGACTTTACATTGATACAGGTTTGGAAAATATGCTTACTTTCATCTAAATCTGTGTTGCCCAAAAGATCATCCCTACAAAATTCTGTTTTGTGAAAACAGGTTGTTATCTGTTACTAAATAAGGGGAACATGTCCACATATAAGACAAATAAGACAAATACTCCATCATTTAAAATGCAGTGGAATTGATATATAACAGGAAATATATACGGTGTATTGGAATATTGTATGTACTGTCACCCGTCTTCCATTAAGGGCAATCTGTGTTTGTTTTGAAGAGTTTCTTACAAGGACTTGACACATGATTTGGAAAACAGGATGGTGACTGATGGTAGGTCTTCAGAAGAAGATGAACATGACTATTCTGCACTGAAACAAGGGCAGTATTTGAGACTCAGGGGTGGGGAGGACCCGGTAGAGGGTGTGGGGATAAATTACTGCTTGAGCTAGTGGCTACAGGATGGCCCAAGTGGACAGTAAGAAAAGTGAAGCCTACTGCTTAATTTGAACTCACTGGTATTACTGGAAATGGGCACATATTTAATAAACTTTGATGACATCAGTGCAATGCATGGCAATGATATGCATTGAAACAAGAGGAGATCATGTATCTCAACAAACTGGTAAGAAAGAAACAGTGTTTTTTTTTTTTTTTTTAAGATTTTATTATTTGACAGACACAGCGAGAGAGGGAACACAAGCAGGGGGAGTGGGAGAGGGAGAAGAAGGCTTGCCGCTGAGCAGGGAGCCCAGTGCGGGACTCCATCCCAGGACCCCGGGATCATGACCTGAGCCGAAGGCAGACTCTTAACGACTGAGCCATCCAGGTGCCCAAACACTATGTATCCTTTAAAGTCTAATTTATCATGGTTAAGGAAACAGGCACTTTAAATATCTGGCTCTTCTCTTAGCTTTATTTTTTAACAACAAAGATGTATTTAATTTTTCTCTCCATTATTTACCTTATGTGATTTTTCAAAAGAGACTTCTATAGGGAAAATATATTTATTTAAAAAAATTTTTTTTAATTAAAAAAAAAATTGAGAGAGAGTGCACGTGAGTGGGAGGGAGGGGCAAAGGGGAGGGAGAAAATCTCAAGCAGGCTCCATGCTCAGCACCCAGCCCAACACGGGGCTCAATCTCATGACCCTGAGATCATGACCTAAGCCAAAACCAAGAGTTGAACACTTAACTGAGCCACCCAGGCGCCCCTGGAAAAAAGATCTAAATCCCCATACATTCAGTTCTCTGTATGAAATAAATATCTTCATCATTGACTGTTTTTTCTTGGAAAATGTTTCTTATATTGATCCATATATACCATATCACTTAAATTTGCCTGGAGTGAGATTCTCCAGAACAGATGAGTACAGCAATAATGACATACATTGTTCTGTACTTATATAAAGATATCTTTTCTTCTAGATTCTCTTAATCGTCTAAGATCAGTAAGAGTGGTTCCTGGATCCAACACATGTCATTCATCATTTCAAAACTTACTAAAGCATCATTCAGCTTTATCCTATGCCGAAGATGCCCCTTACTGGAGATTAATACAGTAGCCTTCTTTTTTCCAGCTATTCTGACATCACAGAAGACATCATTGTGGTAAATTTGAAATGTAGTCTTCATGAAGATGAATTGGAAAGTAAAGTTTTAAATGTAATAATATGTTTAGAGTTTGTTTTAATCTCTGTCTAGAAGATAATTAGACAAGGGACACCTGGGTGGCTCATTCGGTGAAGCGTCCGCCTTCAGCTCAGGTCATGATCTCGGGGTCCTGGGATCGAGCCCCGTATGGGGCTCCCTGCTCAGTGAGGAGTCTGCTTCTCCCTCTGCCTCTGTCTTCTCCCCCACTCATGCTCTCTCTCTCTCAAATAAACAAATAAATAAATAAAATCTTTACAAAAAAAATAACTAGACATTGTTCTTGTCTATCTTTAAAAATATCCATTACTTTACCATAGAACTCAACATTAACATGCTGAATTTTTATATAAGGTAAAAGCTTCTCATTTTTTATGTGTTGATCCTGATATTTTCATGAATGTGTTTCTTTAAACATCTGTGGTTTATGATTTTTTTTAAAGATTTTATTTATTTATTTTGACAGACACAGCGAGAGAGGGAACACAAGCAGGGGGAATGGGAGAGGGATCCACCAGATGAGCTAAAACAAATACATATGTTTAACACCTGTCATGACTTGGGAACAGGTAATGGTTTGTAACTCACATGTTTTATCAGCCTCTTCAGTACTCCAGTAAAACTGAGCATATGAGTCATCCAGTTAAAATTTTATTTTTGCTTATGTTTTTCTGCACAGAGTGATGGTAGTAGCAGGGGTTTGTTAAACTGTAGGCGGTAGTGGTTCCCAAATTGGACATCTCAAATCTTCCAGGAAAAGCAGATACTACTCAGAAGATTCTGAGAATCTACTTATGTTTTCCTCTCATTTCTTTGTCCCCACAGTGGGAAGTGTTCCCAGATATAAGTGGTTATAAAACTGTTGGTTCAAAGCTATTCAGAACTGAACTAGCAATTTCATAATAATCGTAGGATTTTAAACTAGCATTATTCAGAAACATCACTAATTTCAGCCACCTTAAAAATGCTCTGAAGAATTTCATCACTTGTCTAAAGAGCAGAATCTTCGCTAGTGACACAGTTAAATGATGAAACAGATACTGAGGATTCAGTGTGGAAGGAAAAAAACCTCAGGTGTGAGACTGATCTAAGAGGGCATTTCCCTTCGTGTGAGGATGTGTACTCAGTAAAGAGTCAGGTGAGTTACAGTGGGGATAGAGGCAAAAGGAAAGCAAAGTAAAGACAAACTGGCAATAACGGTGAGATAGAAACTGCAAGTGGTTTCATAGTACTAAGTAAGTAGGAAATGTACCTAACTTCACTTGTGGGAGGGACTGTTGAATTTCTGAAAGAAGCAAGTGAGAGGGAAATGAATGTGCATAAGGAGTGCAGAGCCAGAGTAGACTCATCGGGGCTTAAAAATAGTGACTGGGCAAGGTGATACTGTTTTTCCTATTGTATTACTTCTCTAAGGGAGTGGTGTCCAACTTTGTTTTGTTTTCCAAGCTTGCCTTATAAGGCTTCACATCATCATTTAAAAAATGTTTCTTCTTTAGTGATTCAATCAGGTAAGAGAGACACAGCCTTGTCACCAAGTGCTTTCCTGGGCAACTCTTCATTCAGACTGTACACCTGTGGGGTTCTCTACTTAGGAATCTGATGCTGCGGTCTGATTATTAATGAGATTTTATCTAGACCTTTTTAATAGGATTCTAATTGTAAGCTTTATTTACCCTTTAATGCTCTGTGTAGTCATTACAAGGAACCTTTGATTTTCCTCTGTCGTGTGCATATCCAAGTGTTCTGAAACAAGGATCAAATGTGGAACATTATTTAAATGTGTTCTCTTGTGAGTTAATTCACAGGCGTTAGGAATAAGGTAGAAGCAGAGGTCCTCTGCTTTTTGCTCCTTTTTGCTCCTCAGTGAAGAGCAAAAACTTTTACATTAACAAGATGAATACATTGTTAACATTTCTGCCCTACAAACAAATGGTGGAAATGCAATGGGATTTTCAAATGTTAAATAAAACATCTGTGTTCAGACCATTGCTTCAGACCTAAAGGAAATTGTTACCATGGAAATATAAGGTGATATTAAAAGAATGCAACTGTTCAGCCAAATGGCCCAAAGAATAACCATCATTGCTGTTTTCCTTTAAAGTTCTCCAAACTTAATGCTTTATGGAGAGTGGCATATTCCATATTGTCCCACAGCTTGCCCATTGGTGTAGTGTTCATCTGTCCTCCACGCATGGAGGAGTGGATGTACAGTTGGTGTGTCTCTAGTTTCCATCAGTACAGACCCCGGAGAGTCATGGTTGAGCCCTCCATTTTCCACAGCCTTGGGCATGCCAGTCATCATCATGTCCTGCGACTTCTGCCTCCTGAATAGGTCTCAGGTTTCTCTCTGTTCACGCCCACCGCACATGTCCAGGCTGCAGTGATCTCTCACCTGAAACACTGGATCTCCACAGCTTGGCCCTTAGGGTTATGGCCATCAATGCACAGTGACACGTGTGAGCCCACTTACCAAATGCACCAAATGCTCACTGCAGTTCTGTTCACTTGTTAAGGGAGGTGTGTTTGTGTATTAGTACCTTAGGGCTTCGGTAACAAATGATGATACAGTTAGTACCTTGAAGGGTCATAGGTGTGTCTTCTCATTGTGGTGGATGTCACAAGTCTGAAACGATGGTGTCAGCAGGACCACACTTCCTTGTTGCCTATTCCAGCCCCTCGTGGGGGTGGGTGTTCTTGGCTCGTGGCAGCATCCCACCAGTCTCTGTCTCTGTCTTCACATGGCTTTCTCTCATTCTCTTCTCTACAAGAAAACTTGACATTGATCTTAGCGAACACCCTAAACTAGGATATTCTGATCTTGAGATCCTTAGCTTAATTACATCTGTAAAAACCATTTTTTCTAACAAGATCACAATGAAAGTTTCCAGGGGTCAGTAACGTTTTCATAGGTCCAACAGCTAATCAAGTGGTGATATCTTATCTTTGTATTCAAGTTTGACAATCTAACATTGAGTGGTTGAAATACCTCTTTAAGCCCCTCTCAAACTTAAGTCTTGCATTTAAATTCATTAGTACCACGAAGAACTCAGAATTTAAGTGTTCAGAATAGTCAGAGAAACAAATAACAACAAAGTATATCACCATTGCTCTCATAGGAAGAAAAACAGGAGGATGGGAGGCCTTTATAAATTTTGGGCACCATCCAAGATGGTGGAAGTAAGGGCATGGATAGTTGGATGAGTAGATGCACAGAGGTGAGCGGGCTGATGACTAAAAGAAACCCATCTTTTTTCATTTGTTCTCTGACTTTGTCCTTCCACTAAAACTCTTCCAAATGCCTACCTAAGTATTTTTTTAAATTAATTTTGGGAAGGCACAAATCTATTACAAGGAATAGCTATTCACTAGAGATTAATCCTGGTCATCAGAAATCACCTATAGATTTTCTTGCTGAAAGCGTAATGCTAGGCCTAGATTGATACCACTTTCCCATTTTGCCCTGTTTTTCTCTCCCCAAATATCTTCTTAAGGATTTTTTCCTTCATGTATACATTTCCATTAATTACATTAATTACCTGTTTATCTACTTCACTCTGGCCTATTTCTTACTAAAGAATTACATGGAAAACTGGATTTTACCAAATTTCTTTGTTTCTAAATGTTATAGGTTGGGATTTTCTTATTCTTTATAGTATATAGGGGCGCCTGGCTGGCTCAGTTGGTTAGGCATCTGCCTTCGGCTCAGGTCATGATCTCAGGGTCCTGGGGTAGAGCCCCGCATCGGGCTCCCTGCTCAGCAGGAAGCCTGTTTCTCCCTCTCCCACTCCCCCTGCTCATGTTCCCTCTCTCGCTGTGTCTCTCTCTGTCAAATAAATAAATAAAATCTTTAAAAAAATAAAATATAATACATAAAACTAACTTGAAATACACACTGTGAAATCACATTCTTTAAGACAGAGTAAGAAGACACATAGATTAGTGAAATATGGGTAAACAGCTCTTCGTGTGGAGAATGTTTCGGTGCCATACTGATCATTCAGATGTTTAACATTTTAATCTACTTTTTGTTGGGTGGAAATGATGTATAGACTGACAATTGTGAAAGCAACAAAATATATAAATTGTATTCAAGGATGTAAGAAAATAAATTTGAACATACTTTTTTTTTTTTCTCCTAATTTTATATATTTCCCAGTTACAAACATTTAGGCAGTGCTTTATAGAATCAGGGCTAAAGCTTAGCTTAGGGACTGTGCTTGCTCATTACAGAGAGCTAATATACTTTCCCAAAAAAGTACAGATTCTGCTTTTTGCTGTGCGTGATCAACAGTTTTTTTAAAAAAAACTTTGATATAAATTTTTTTAGTGGTAACGTGTTGAAAAACTCAATTTAATTTTGGTTCATAGGGTGACTTTGCAGTTCTTGTAGGAGAGAGTGTAGAGAAGTAAGAAGTGTACATCAGAGCCCATCAGTACTTCAGTACTGAAGCACAGGGTTTAGAGTATTTGTCAGTAAGTGTGGACAGATGTCTAGGTATTTGTTTTTTTGTTAAACCGAACAAGCTATTTCTCTTTCCATTAGTTTCCTCACCAAAGATTATATACTGTATTATTTCCCAGAGTTTTGATAGTCTCCTTGCAGCCTCATTTTTAAGTCCTCTTTTCTCTGGGATGCAATGTAATGGCAAATTTTAAAAATTAAACATTTAATAAAATTAAGATCATGGTATATTTTTGGATCATGGGCTATAAATACCTTTCATTAATGATGATTAAGTAATTACTGAATGGGAGAAGATATTTGAAAATGACATACACAGGGGTGCCTGGGTGGCTCAGTCAGTTAAGCATCTGCCCTTGGCTCAGATCATGATCCCAGGGTTCTGGGATCGAGTCCCACGTTGAGCTCCTTGCTGAGTGGGGAGCCTGCTTCTCCCTCTCCCTCTGTCTCCTGGCTTGTGCTCTCTCTCTCTCTCTGTCAAATAAATAAATAAAATCTTAAAAAAAAAAAAGCAATAGCATGGAGGACCGTAGGGGAAGGGAGGGAAATCTGAAGGGGGAGAAATCAGAGAGGGAGATGAACCATGAGAGACTGTGGACCCCGGGAAACAAGCTGAGGGTTTCAGAAGGGAGGGGGCTGGGGGTGATGGGTATCGCAGAGGGCACGTGTTGTGATGAGCACTGGGTATTATATGTAACTAATGAATCACTGAACACTACATCAAAACCTAATGATGTACTACTATACAGTGGCTAACTGAACATAATTTTTAAAAAATGGTGTAAAGGAGAGAGTACTGGTATCTTGACATCAGATAAACTTGATGGCTTTTTACCATATCACCTAAAAAAAAAAAAAAAAAAAAAAAACATATCCCATAAAAATTAAAATCCAAAATATATACAGAACTTACACAGCTCAACACCCAAAAAACAAATAATCCAATTAAAAATGGGCAGAAGATGTGAATAGACATTTCTCCAAAGAAGACATCCAGATGGCCAACAGACATATGAAAAGATGCTCAATGTTACTCATCATCAGGGAATTACAAATCAAAACTACAAGGAGATATCACCTCACACCAGTCATAATGGCTAAAATCAAAAACACAAGAAACAACAGATGTTGGTGAGCATACAGAGAAATAGGAACCCTCACGCACTATTGATGGGAATGTAAACTGGTGCGGCCACTGTGGAAAACAGTATGGAGGTTCCTCAGAAAGTTAAAAATAGAACTACACTATGATCTAGTAATCACACTATTGGGTATCTACCCCCCAAATTAAAAAACACTAGTTCAAAGGATACAAGCATCCCTGTGTTGATAGCAGCATTATGAACAAGAGCCAAATTATGGAAGCAGCCCAAGTGTCCATTGATAGATGAATGGATAAAGAAGAATATTATGCTAAGCAAAATAAGTAAGTCAGAGAAAGACAAATACCGTATGATTTCAGTCGTATCTGGAATTTAAGAAACAAAATAAGTGAGCAAAGGGAAAAAAAAAGGAGAGAGAAACTAAGAAACAGAACCTTAACAACAGAAAACACAGAAGGGAGGTGGGTGGGAGATGGATTAAACAGGTGCTGGGGATGAAGGAGTGCACTTGTCCTGATGAGCACGGAGTGACATATGGAAGTGTTGGATCACTATATTGTACACCTGACACTAATATTACACCATATGTTAACTAACTGGAATTAAAAATTTAATTAAAAAATGATCAGGTAATGGATTCTTATTTTGAAGCTGTGCTCTCAAAATAATTCATAGGGACTGGTTTTAGTAACGAGCATTGATCCAGTTCTAGGGTGGATAAGCTGCAGGAGTGTTATGTAGGAAGCTAGTAGATCCTGCGAGGTGACGATCTCCACAGAGCCTGATTGCGTCATGTGTATTTATTCAGTGGATTTTTTTTTTAAGATTTATTTATTTATTTTGAGAGAGCCACCCAGTTGACATGGATTCTGAACCTTATAAAAGAGAATTATCAAGTAGCGGTCTGCCAGTGTCAGAGCCTGCAAGCACGGGGTGGCTGCGCAGGACCTGTACCCCAGTCCCTGTTTTCACCCTCTTCTGTAGTCGTGCTTCCTGTGTTCCTGTAGTGAAGTCAGAGACCATGTGTTCATCCAACGTTCAGCATAGTTGATGGGCCACAAAGGGTCCTCCATGGCATGGTAGTCAAGTGATGTCTGTGTCAAAGTGGCCTAGACTTCACTAGATTTCCAAAGTCTAAAATTTATATAACTCATAAGTTACTGATCCTTTCCCTCTCGTAAACAACAGGCGTGGCCTCTGCATGAGCTGGTGTGGCCAGTGGGGGTGGGACAGACGGAGGGCACCTTTATGGAGAAAGGCTGAGGGCGCTCTTGCAGCCGAGTCCTTGTCCTGAGAGAAGCTGTGTGCTGTCAGCCACTGTTGCTGACCTTCCGGATTCACCCGAAGGGCCCAGACGTCAGCAGAGCTCGTGAGCTTCAGGCCCGTGTGGAGAAACTGGGGCATGTACACCCTTGCACTTGTATGCTTACTGTTTTAAGAGGTGGCTGTTATTTTGTCATGGCTCTCGTTTGGGATGCATGTTTTGTTAATGGCAGCGGTCTTCTCTTGAACGGAAGGCCTCCGTGTTAGTGTTGAGTGGATTCTATGACACTCATGCCAACTGGATCTCAGTACCCAATGTCCACGTTATGGTTCCTATTAAAACTCATACTCACTTGTGTCTCAGAACCAGCCTGGTCACTGATCCAGAAGCACGGACGCTCTGTGATGTGTTTAGGAATCAGGGTTTCGCTAGCGGCCTGCCCCCTCATCTGTTGTCTCCCGTGTAAGTTGCTGCTAGAAGTGACACATGCTAGCTGTGTCCTGACCCCGCGGGCAATCCTCAGAACTGATCAGGACTGGGTAGGCAGCGTTAGGAATGAGTCTGGCGATTTCTATCTTCCCATATTCTGGTAGAGATGGCAAGGAAGTCACCTTCAACTTGTGAGCACTGTATGTACTTAACCCCAAAATGGAAATAAAAACCAAGAAGTTCATGTAGCTCGATTCTCACAGAAGTGCACGGAACTGGGGAAAAATGAGTGTTGGAATGAGTGCTCAAGTCAGAAAAGTAAACCACCATTCAGAACGTGAGTGCCTTGGAAGAGAACACATTTGTAGGAAATAAATAATTTGTGTTTGGGCGACACTAAATTGTACTCTTTGAATAATCATATTTTACGGCCTGTCTAGATTATTCAACTATGAAATAGCAAAAATTAAAATAATGAGTAGACTTTGAGATTGATATACTGTTCGGCCTGTGACCCAACCTACTTTATAAAGGTTGAATTTCACTGTCAGGATCCAGGTACCATTTTGAAATAATTTTACCAGAGGATGTATTTCCAGGGTATCGTCACCATGCGTGGTGAACCAGATCTAGAGCCAGTACTGTTGGATGGTGATAATTCTTATTAGGTGGTTATAGAGTGGAATTTATTTTGCTTTGTAAATTATGTTCACTTGATCTGCTGGAAGTTGAGAAAGCCTCAGTAGAGTTAATACTACAGACTGTGTTTTGCAAATTGAAAACTAATAATACATTTAGGACTACCAAGTTACTTTGAATTGAGGGACAATACGAGATTACACTTTTATCTAGAAGTTTAAGAACAGGTGAATATCCATGGGAAAAAATCATTACAACAGTCTAAAGTGGTTCTCAGACACAGAATTAACTCAGTAATAGGGTACCAAGGCCAATGGTGAGTGCAATTTTTAAAGTGTTATTTAAAAAGGTGGAATTTTATTATCCTAGCCAAATACTTTTAAACTTATGGTCTATAGATCCCTGATACCTTTGTCAGCAGGTATCTTCATAGCAAAGGACAATAATGGATTACTAAATTGGGGGGTAAATCCCAGACAGCTAATTTTAATCTACTAGGATAATGCCATTTCGTTCTGAAAAGTTAGGATTTCATTGCATATGTGGTGTCAGGAATGTATTAATCCAGAAGTAGTATTTTGTAGAGGAAATACCTTTATCCTAGAAATACAAGATGTGAGTATACTCAGACACCAAACAAATCTATCAGTAGCTATGAAGTGCAAGCCACCTTCCTGGGTGGTGGGAAGAGATTAAATAAAGAAAAAAATGCTGGAGTTTATAAACTTCTAGATAATTTGGTTTGGAGACTAAAGACACGAATATATGAAAAGCTAGATCTCAGTAAGAGAGCCCCCCAGGGTACTGTGCAGAGTAACTGTCCTGACATCACAAAAGGATGGTTCAGATTCTCACATACAAGGAAAAACACAGTTGTGTTACACTGAAGGAGAACGGTCTTTGGCACCAGCGTGAGAAGAGAGAATGGACAGCGTTACTGGATATCCATTGTCTGTCTACATGGCTGCTGTAGTGGCTCTCACTTAGCTGGAGTCACTGTTTTTAGTTCCTTAGCCTTTGATGAGAGATGGCTTTACAATGGCATTTCACCATTCTGTATTACAAGGCATTCCTTTTCTTTAATAAAGCATTGTTCTATTCATATTCATATTTAAGCAACTTAGGTATTCATGTAAATGAAATAATTTTATTTAAATTGTCATCTAGAAAGTAATCTTATTAACAGGTGTCTTTGCCTGTCCTCCTCACTGCAAAATGATATCTGTAAGAGAGAGAGAAAGAACTGGAAAGAGAAAAGGTTTGGCTTCCTCCTGGAGATGCGTTTGCAGCTGGGAATTTTAAATGCCAGATAAGAATACCACAGAGAATGAAGTCAACACACACAAGAGAAAAGATCTAAAAGAAGTATGAGGTTGGCGTGTCAAATGACAAAGAACAAAACTTCTCTCTTTTCTGTCAGGGTTGGGGGAAACGTCCCACGTTAGTCTCTGAGGGAGCAGAATCTGGATGGGAGGTAGCGCACCAAGGAGAGCCGAGAAGAGTATCCAAGGTGTCGAGGTGCTGAGCCTGCTGTAGGCCACAGTCTTGTTCATGGCGTCTTGACCACTTTGACCCTGTGTGATTCCTAGGTTCCCAGCCTACTGCCCAGTCCTGGCTGATCTCAAATTTCCACTTGGCTCGAAAGATATCTTATTATGAGGTTCTGCATTCTTCCCAAATAAGGTAAAAATGAAATACAGGTTTCCAAATAATGGGCCCATCCAAAGAAAGGGCTTGCTCTGAAAGCTGGTTATTTTCAGTGACTGTCTGTTTCACTCTGCCTGTGGAGTATAGCCTTGTGTGCCAGCCTGAATGCACAGCTCTGGGCTTGCTGTCTCACCTCCTGGAACAGAGCTAGACTGTCCCCCTTCTCTCGGGGGGACAGAGTATCCACACCCTAATATTTCTGCTCCATGGACATTTGCCAGTGACAGTGATCAAAATGAAAGATTTCTCCTCACATCTTTGTGTGTGCATATTATGGTATTATTATTTCGAATGACAAGGGTCAGGCTGGTAGAATGGCCATCAAACCAATGTGGTGCTTTCTCTTTTAAAGGTAGGGGGCATTTTGGAACAAATAGTAGTTTGTCCACAAATGAGATCAGGCAGTTCTCTTTTCTTACTTTTCTCCAACATGGTCAATTATTGCCCATAATGTAATTAATTCCCTAGAAGTTGTACCTGTTTGTGGGATTAACAAAGAACTTGACTTCAAGCAGCAAAGCAAATATAAGCTGTTCCTCAGCATGGTGTCTCGCCGAAAGAATGACATAGCAGTGCGGGCCTTATCATGTCCTTCAGAGTTAGTGCCTGTGGTGATTCACAGTGAACATTAATGACATGAACTTCAAGTGGAAACTTAAGGTGACTTCTGTGGACTGGCAAATCCACCAAGTCCTTCAGTGTCATTATTTTATTATGTTTAAATTTCCACAGCACATCCCTCCTCTGGGAGATAAAAAGGCTTTTACATAATAGCTATTAATTATTGTTTTTCTTTGAGCATCCCTCATTTGAAGATGGTTTATCTCTTGGTATCAAGCCTGCCTCATTTGTTCATAAGTATAAATAAAAGATAAAGGCCCTCCCTCAGTCCCTTCTTTATTTTCATGATGTTTGCACTCTATTGTTTTGTCCCTTTTGTTCAGGTCTCTTGTTTGATTTATCTGTGCGGAGGCCATGTTTACGACCCATTTTATTTAGCTGTTTTCTTGTGCAGTATGTTTTCTATGAAGAGCACTTTACGAGTGTTGCATCAGTCACCTTGGCCTAATAAATGTTTTATTGAACAGAGTTCCAGCATTCATAATCCTACTTAGAAAATAGCACTTTGGAGATTAGGCATTAAAGGAGAGTTTCACCTCTATAATCTTTTGTTTTATATTTTGTTTTGCTTTTCTACTTCTTCAATTGTAAATTCAGGTAAAGAATTTCTTTTCTTTGAGAAATGGTGGACGTATTTTTTGAAGTGAATCCAAGAGATTTAACTGTGAGACACAAACATGAGGGAGAGAGGAAGGGTGAGGGAGAGCAAGGGGGATCTGAAGACCATGCTGAGGGCGCATATTTTCCAGACGACAGTTGTCATTGAGCCCCACCATCTTGCTGAGCGCTATGGGTGTGGACTGGCCAGGTGTATGTATTCCTGCCCAAATCTATGCCGTCTTCACCAAGTCAAATAGTTCCTCTTCCTAGGTTTTCTCATTCATAAATGGCGCCGTCACTCCCGTAGTATTCTTGTGAGTAAAAGTTGATAGAATCCATGAAATGACTTAGCACAGTGGTTAAAATGGTGAACTCATCATATTAGTGCTTGTGGATACTGAATATTACTGTTTTTCATGCATATGTTGCAGGGAACGGACACTGGTGCTCTTATGTCCATAGGACTCTCTGCTTCCCTTTTGTGCTAGATGTGAAGGAAGTATCAGGAAAATTACACATTATGGCCAAGAATCGTAACCCACTTTTGATCCATTCCAGGTTTGGAATTAGGTCAGATTTCCTGCAGGAGCTGAAGTGGGATGATTTCATCCCCTGCACTGGCCTGGCGTCCTGGTCCTTGTGCGGGTGAGGACTGTGTTGGGAGTGGGGCTCGGCAGGAGCCAGGGCACACATGTTAGCAGTGGCTGCGGGGCCCGTGTGTGCAGCACGTTCACGGACCTTGTCCCACTCGGGGTCTTTCTCTTCCTGTATTGTTCCCCCCCATTCCAGGCCATTCTGATAAAAGGGAAATATGTGTACATCAGCTGAGTCATTACAGATGTTCGTACAATTTCCTTCCAGAGAGGAAACAAAAACAGAGGGAAAAAAAGTCAAAATACAAACTCACTTTATGTCTATTAGGTTTTAAATGCAAATTCTTCATTCTCAGGTAATGTTTTAGCAAACACAGGAGTTTCTGTATCATCACCTATGAGAGAATCTAAACAATTAAATGTGGCCTGCAGGTACTTTGAACTATGCATCCTCATCTGTGACTGAGATTCTGGATTTCCTTTTACAGATACTGAAAGTGAGTGTCAGTGACAGTCCTCCGTCATGTGGCTAGAACCAAGGTTGAAAGTAGGGGGAATGGCAGATCTTGGCTTTGAGGAATTTTCTCCTGATACTTGGATAACTTTTTCTATCCTACTGGTACTTACCATAACCCTGTTTTTAGCTAGGTAACAAATAGTTCATACAGGGTGCAGTCTTTAAATTCACGTTTTATTCATGTTCTGTTTTCCAACGTAAGGGATACTTAATGGTGGCACATTAGGCTCCATAAGAGACATGGATAAAATGATATAACTTAATTAATAACTTTAATTACTCCTAATGGCAGCTCTGCATTTCCAGATAAGATTTCTGTGGTTTGAACAAAACCAGAATTGCATAGTGACTAGGATAGAACTGAATATTAGTACCAGTATTGATCAGGCTAGTGAAATACACAGGGCCTCAGTTTTATTATCTTTGAAAATAAATTTCTTATTCCCCAATCATGTTGCCATAGGGATTCAGGGATTACTTATGTGGATATCTTGTTTTACAGGCTGTCATCTATCAAACACTCAAAATGGAGCCTGTTCTTAATTGTGATACAACTTCCTTCATTTCTCCTTAGAGATGGTAAAGCCAGTGGCCCAGGCACTTGGGGTGTATGCCTGGAGATACCCATTTTTTGTGAATATAGTTTTCTCTCTGTGCTTCAGTTTGAATAGCTTTGATTTCTCTGTATTCAAGATCACTGATCTTGTCTTCTGGATTACATAATAGCCCCTTCACTGATTATGTAGTTTTGGATACTGAGATTTTTCTTCTCTAGAATTGCCATTTTAAAATATATTTCTTCCATTTCTTCAGTTCCTAGATTAATTATTATTTTATTCTCCCTTCTCTTACTTACTCTGCATATGAATTTTAGTTGGTTTGCCTCTCTCCTAAGTCTGACTGTGTTTTTTCTCAATCCTGAGAGATTGTTGGGTTCTTTCTGTGGTGCTTCTTTCTGCTACAAATGAGAAATTGCCTCCAGGCAGGAATTCAGGGAAATTATAAGGTTTATATCGCCCACATCGCTTACAGTTGTATGTTGCATGTTTTATAATGTCTGCAACTTTTTGCATGTTTTTCCCAATTTCTTAATTGTTATTGATATAAAGATAGATTCCATACCAAAGACTCTTTTTTGCCGAGACAGAAATCTTATAAGTGTTCTTGTTGATGAGAAGGTTTTCATTATGAATTGAAAATTTCTGCATATTTTCGGTGGTCTCCTCTCATCAGTATTGTCCGAAAACAGGCACTAACTGTCGCAGCTCCTCAAAAGTCTTCCTGTGTAACAGGAGTCCCTAAGTCTAGTTGCTTAAACAATATACACATATTTTTAACTTCATGAATATTTGATACCTTTATGAAACTTAAAGCTGAAGTTCAAATATAAAGCTGTTAGCAGTAATTCTGATGTTTTTCCCAGCAGTCTTCCAGATGAAGTTTCCATGAGCCCCCCTCAAACCCCGCCCCCCCGGTCCCCAGTAGTGGTTTTGAGAGAGCACATATTTACATGCAGTTGTAATTCCAGGTGCATGTCGATGGTAAGACCTTGGAAAACTGCAGTGTAAGGTCACAACCAGGATCTGCACATCATACACTCAAGTACTTGTGTGCAGGTTTCCCTGGCTTGGCATGTGCTTGGCTCTGTACCATTCTGTCACATGTGTCGTCTTGCATGTCCATCTTCACAGTTGGGACACTAAACAGTCCCATTGCTGCAAGCGTTTGTTGTATTCTCGTGAAAACACCGTCCCATTCTCTCCTCCATCTCTCCCATCTCTGACTCCTAGCAACCAGTACTCTGCTCTTCATAGAGTTTGTCATTACAGATATTTTATAAATGGAATCACAGAGGACATAATCTTTGAGATTGGCTTTTCTCACTTTGTTTAATTTGAATTTAAAGTGGAGACTCCTCCAAGTTGTTGCACATATCAGTCGTTTGTTGTTTTTTGTTGCTGAGCAGTGTTCTGTGCTATGGATGGACCACAGCTTGGGTGACAATTCACCCATTGAGGGACATCTGAGTTGTTTCCTCTTTGGGGCTATTAAAAAAAAGGTGCTTTGAACCTTCATGTATAGGCTTTCGTGTGAATATAAATTTCCATTTCTCTGGGATAAATGCCCAGAATGCAATTGGTGGGTCATATGGTAATTGCATTTTTAGTTACATGAGAAACGGCCAGACTGAGTACCGTGGCATACTATTTGACATCCCCATCAGCAGTGTAGAAGTGATCCAGTGTTTCCTGTGTCTTACCAGCATTTGGTGTTACTGTGCTGTTCTGTTTTCGTCATTCTGATAGGTGTGCAGTGAGATCCCCTTGTGATCTTTGTTTTTATTGATGGTTAATGATCTTGAACCACTTTTCATGTTTGTAGTTACCATCTTTATATCTCTGTTTTAATAATGAAATAAGGTTTAAAGGCTTTGAGATATCTTTAGTTTACTGTGGTGATTTATGAAGTTTGGGCTCAACCCGAAGCTCTGTGGAAAGCCCCGGGTACAACTTTGAACACATGAGATTCCTATAGAGGCACACACTGGGGCATCTGTTCGCTCTGCCCCCTAGATCTCTAGCTGCTCATCATCGAGGCAAAGATAACTCTGTGTCTCTGTATCTAGAAGAGCAGGGTATTGGGACTCACAGTTTAATAATGGAAGAAAACTTGTTTTCTTAGATATTTCAACTTACTGGGTAAAATGTGCTTGCCTTGAATCTTACTTCCCTTAGTATCAGTTCTTAGGAAAGAGAGTATTGGTGCCAACGTTTTATTGTTGTACCAGACATTTGAGACGTACTCTCAATGTAGGTGAAGCCAGATTAGACTCGTACTCAGCTGTCCACTAGAGGAGCTTTATCTCCTTTCTCCTAAGAAGAAAATATTCCAGTAATCCAGAATTAATATAACACTTCATGTTTAGAAACAACAACCTAAGTAAGCCAAGAAAGTTATTAGTCAGTGGCTCTGTGATGGATCTAGCTATAAGAGGAAACCATCTAGCCAGCAAATGTATTTGTAGAGAAATCTATTGACAGTTTGGTTTCCTGTACCCTAATAGAGGCCTATTGAGACATAATTCCTGGGGGCAGGCCCCGTGAGACTGTATTGCTGTGAGGCTTCCCAGATGGTGTAGATAGGTTTGGAAAACACGACTCAGAATCCAGATAGATTACAAGTTCAGAAACAGTATATTTGTAGGATATTAAAAATCTAGGAAAGAAGGATCAAAAGTATAAGCAGAAAGCTGAAATGTATGGTAAAACTACTGTGGTATTTTTCCAAGTTGCTGATTTTTTATAATGATTTTAAACATGCCTGATAGAGTGTTATTATTGGGCTTCCTGAAATGAATAGACCTCATTCTTGATCTAGAAATCAACTTTTTATTTTCAAGGATCAGATTGCTCATGGAAGTAAATGAATCTTCATTTGTTACAGAAATAAATGAGTCTTATGAGGTGGAAATGATTTCTTGGCTCCTCCAGTATGTTAGGCGTTATTGGTGGGAGGGTCACTGAAGAGGCTTGGGAAGCAAATGATGATATCGCTGAAATAACTGGCTGCCCCCACTCTAGAAATTACCAAGAAGCAATGAAATCTGCTGACAAGGCTGTGCAGTGGTCCCATACCTTCCAGAGTTTGTGAATACAGCAGAAGGTCATGTATCTTGAACACAATGTTAAATAATTTGTTAGAATGTATATATACATCTACATTCTACTCCATGCCATTAATACATACAGAAGATCATTCAGAATAGAAATCATGGAAACAGAACAGCTGAGCAAGACAATAGTGCATATACCATGGGGAAGTGTTCTTGCAAAGCGTTTTCATTTCTAGTGCAATTACTATTATACACAAGAGCTCATGGGGTTATTGTCTTTATTTTGTTTGTTTATTTTTAAAGATTTTATTTGAGAGAACAAGCGTGCACACAAGCAGGGGGAGCAGCAGAGGGAGAGGGAGAAGCAGGCTCCCCGCTGAGCACGGAGCCTGATGTAGGACTCGATCCCAGGACCCCGGGATCATGACTTGAGCTGAGGGCAGACACTTGACACTGAGCCAACCAGGTGCCCAAGTTACTGTCTTTAGAAAAAGAAAATCTTTCAGATATACTAATTTCTGAAGGCTCCAAATATTTACTCTTTTACTTAAAGTTTGTACATGTACCTTTCTACTTAGATGTTACACACATTATAAAATAATTAAAATAGAAATTTAAAAATGAGAGAAAGTTCATATAGGTAGAAGCTAAATTTTTTTTTTTTTCAGAACATCGAGTAATAACCCCTGAGAACATGTCTCAACCATTGAGGATAATTGGAAAGGACAAAACAAAGTAGGGCACTTTTTTGTAGAAAATATGGTCACTCTGGGCAGAATGGGACATATTGTTACTGATGAGTGGCCAGTTTAGGGATGACCTAGCTACAGAATGATGCCATATTCATACCTTAGGATGTAGTATTTCCATTCCTTTATTGCTATAAACAGTCATGTATTATTAATTTAATTTCTATCTAAATTTAACATATAGTATGAATGAGTTCTGCCTGTAACATTTAAGCTCTTTTCTCACTATCTGTTTTTACCATATCCTCTGAGTTTCTAGTTGAATTCACAAGATACTGGATTACTTACTATCTATGCTTAACCTTTCTTTTTTTTTTTAAGATTTCTTTTTTTTTTTTTTTTAAGATTTTATTTATTTGTGAGAGAGAGAATGAGAGACAGAGAGCATGAGAGGGAGGAGGGTCAGAGGGAGAAGCAGACTCCCTGCCAAGCAGGGAGCCCGATGAGGGACTCAATCCCAGGACTCCAGGATCATGACCTGAGCCGAAGGCAGTCACTTAACCAACTGAGCCACCCAGGCGCCCTTAAGATTTTATTTCTTTATTTGACAGAGAGCACAAGCAGGGGGAATGGCAGGCAGAGGCAGAGAGAGAAGGAGGCTTCCCGCTGAGCAGGGCGTCGGATGTGGGACTCGATTCCAGGACCCTGGGATCATGACCTGAGCCAAAGGCAGTCGCTTAACCAACTGAGCCACCCAGGTGCCCTATGCTTAACCTTTCATATGAGTTTCATTAGTCCCATTTATTCCTCTTGTTTATAATAGCAAAACTCAATATTGCCAAACAATACAGCAAATGCACATTATATCCCCCTAAAATATTCTATTAAGTAATTCTAATAGTCATTATCAATGAATATGAAATTATCAATTACTAATATAAAACAGCATCTTCATAGGATTCACAACATCAGTAGAAGTCCAAACACTGAAGTCCCTCCAAAGTCCCAAGAGTGAGGAATATGATTGTCTTTCGAACTGTGTACTTGTGGGTATCTACTTAATAGTGATATTTGTGGGTCAGAGCATAGATGTATGTTTAGCTTCGAACACTCTGGGACACTATATAGAGTTCTGCAATGTGTTTGTATCATCCTGTGCTCACACCAGCAAGTTTTGAGATTTCCAGTTGCTTTACATCTTGACAACAGTTAGTGTTGCCAGTCTTTTTTATTTATGCTACTGCAGCAGGTTTAAAGTGGTATCTCATTGTGGTTTTAATTGGAATTTCCTGGTGATTGGGGCATCTGGGTGGCTCAGTCGGTTAAGCGTCTGCCTTTGGCTCAGGTCATGATCCTGGGTCCTGGGATGGAGCCCCGTGTTGGGCTCCCTGCTCAGCCAGGAGTCTGCTTTCCTTCTCCCTCTACCCCTCCCCCCTACTTGGGCTCTCTCTCTCTCTCTCTGTCTTTCAAATAAATATTTTAAAAAAAAGAACTTCCTGGTGATTAATCATGTTGAATATCTTT
Source organism: Neomonachus schauinslandi (assembly GCF_002201575.2). Classification (NCBI taxonomy): domain Eukaryota; kingdom Metazoa; phylum Chordata; class Mammalia; order Carnivora; family Phocidae; genus Neomonachus; species Neomonachus schauinslandi. Next base: position 70,202,422 of record NC_058408.1, read on the forward strand.
TCTTATGTTTATTGGCCAGTCATTATCTTACTTTGTAATAGTTTATGCAGTTCCATGCCCAGTTTTTAAATTTAAAAGGTTTGTCTTTTTCCTTAACATTTTCATAAGCATATTCTCATGGGCTTGTTGGCTGTCTGTCTGTGGATCTTATTTGTTGAATTGCCTGTCCAAATCTTCTATACCATTTTATTTAGTTGTTTTTAAGTTTATTCTTTTTTTTCTGGCTTTATTGAGGTATAAATGACACATGAAATTGCAAAATATTAAGAGTGTACAGTGGGATGATTTGATATATGTATGCCTTGTGAAAGGATTGTGAACTTATTCTTGAGTTGAAAGAGTTCCTTATGTATTCTGGATACAAGCCCTTTGTGAGATAGAGACATGCTGAAAATATTTTTCCCAGATTATGGTTTGTATGTTTATTTTATGCAGTTATTGGGTGTCATGTTCTACAAATGTTCATTAGGTCACTTGGTCATACCTTCCATGCCTTTATTGATTTTGTTCTGCTTGTTCTGTTAGTCACTGAGAGAGAGTATATAAATATGCAAATTGGACTGTGGATTGGTTTTATTTTCCCTTTAAGTTTTGTAACTTGTTCTTCCACAGTTTTTAAAGATCTCTTGTGAATATACACATTTTTTATTTATTTTTATTTGGGGGTGGAGTGGGGTGGGGTGGACTTCTTTGATACCCATTATGAAATGTCCCTTTGTGTCTTCCACAGTATTCTTTAACTGAAAGGGTATTTTTTTTTATATTAATGTAACTACCCCTATTTTTTTATGCTTAGTGTTTCTGTGGTAAATTTTTTCCACCCATTTACTTTGATCCTATCTTTTTAATTAAAGCATGTTTCTTATAAATAGCATATAGATCTTGCTTTTTATGGATTTTTGTTTTTTAAAAAAATAAAATCCAGCATGCTATTATGTGTCTTTTCATTAGACTGTGGAGTCCATTATAGTCAATGTAATTAATGATATAATTAATTTAAATCTCTTCTGGACTTTTGCTTTTAATTTATACCATTTGCTTTTTGTTCTTCTTTTCCTTATTTTCTGCTTATTTTATGATGAATTGAGTAATATGTATGATTACATTTCTTTCTCCCCATATCTATACACACACACACACGTACACACGTGCACACACATGTGTATATGTACACACACACATGCATTTTTTTTTAAGATTTTTTAATTTATTTATTTGACAGAGAGAGAGAGAGCACAAGTAGACAGAGTGGCCGGCAGAGGGAAAGGGAGAAGCAGGCTCTCCACTGAGCAGGGACCCCAATGCGGGGCTTGATCCCAGGACCCTGGGATAATGACCTGAGCCGAAGGCAGCTGCTTAACCAACTGAGCCACCCAGGCACCCCAACACACATGCATGTTTGTAACTGTACCTCAGCATATTCCTGTTTAGTCACTGTTTTTTTTTTTTTTTTTAAGATTTTATGTATTTATTTGACAGAGAGACAGTGAGAGAGGGAACACAAGCAGGGGGAGTGGGAGAGGGAGAAGCAGGCTTCCCACTGAGCAGGGAGCCCGATGCAGGGCTCGATCCCAGGACCCTGGGATCATGACCTGAGCTGAAGGCAGACACATAATGACTGAGCCACCCAGGGGCCCTCTTGTTTAGTAACTGTTGAAGAAATGACAGTGTGCATCTTTAAGCTGTCCTATTCTGTCCTCAAGTATACTTCTGTTACATGAACCATTGAAGAACATATACCTATATAATTCTCTTGACTCCCTTCCCACCCATCCTCTGTTTTCTTGTTGTTTTATGTTTTATTGACATATTTACCATAAGACATTGGTACATTTCTGCATGGAGCATGAGTATTCTCGTTTATATTTACCTACATCAATACCTTTACTAATGTTCTCCATTCCCTGCACATCTGGAACTCCATCAGGCATCATTCTCTTCTGCCCAAAAAGCTTCTGTTAGTATCTCCTGAAGTGTGAGGGTGTGTGAGAAGATCTTTACTTTGCCTCCCATTGTTAAAGACAATTTTACTGGATATAGGATTCTTAGTTGACAAGGTTTTTTTTCTTCATTTTTACATATTTTTTCATTTCTGATATTTCCATTTGTTTTGTTTTCTAGTTTTCCTATCTTTGCTGAAATTTAATATTTTTGGATAAGTTGTCCACATTTTTTACTGGGGGGCATAGCAGCAGATTTAACCCACTTTTAGCAGAAATATTTGGTTATGGTGGATGGACTTCATCGCCTCTGGACCAAATAAGGCCTTTTTGGGGGGAGGGCTGCGATTTAGGGGGCAAGGAAATCCTGTAAAGGAAATACATGATGTTTTTGCTCATTTGGAATGGGAACGTGGAGGATTTTCATCTCACACTGCCCACACCCTAACCTGTCGTGATGTTTTAATTTCATTATAATGCTTCTCTCAACCACATTTGTCACTTGTTATTGTACAAATCTCTCTCTCCCACCCTGAATACGTGCATCTAGAGAAGTGAGCTGGTCTCCCCTGCCCAGCCTTGTTTGTCCAGCACAGCGTCTTGCACGTGCTGGATGTCCTCTGACCGTAGCTGAAGGAATGAATTTGGTGCGCAGATGCCTTGTCACGGCACTTTGCACATAGCTAATGTGACGTAAAAAGTAGCCGCTCTTCTTTTTCTTCTAGTATCAAAAGATTAACTTTGGTATGTAAACTGTCACTATCATGTTATGGAATGGAGGGCTTTATGGAAGGAATGGAGGGCTTTATGGATTGAAAATTTTAACTCAACATGCCAAAATAAGTCCATGGTCAGAGGGACGGGCCATTGATCTCGTTTCACTTGGGTGTTTCAAGTAATTAATTTGTGAGGAAAAAAGTAAAAACCCAGTTGTAAACTTTGAACTACGAGAGTCTTGCCTTACTTAGCTATTTCCCATCACAGAAACTAGGACTGGATGTTTACTGAGTGAGAGATTGCAGGTATGTGTGTGTAGTTTGTGCACACGTGATTGTAGGTGCGACTGAGTGAGAGATTGCAGGTATGTGTGTGTAGTTTGTGCACACGTGATTGTCAGGAGGCAGTGTGAGCAAAGTTATCCTGAACCCCAGTGCCCTTGTCTGCTGCCGTTTTCCAGACAGTGAGATAGAATCTCTTTAAATCATTAGGAGCATCTTTCAGAGTCACTTTCTAGCTCCCTCCCCGCCACTCCTAACACCACCCCGTCTGCACCCTCAGATTCAAGAACTCATCTGATTTGAGTCATTTTACTATCATCTTAATAATCTGACACAAACAAGGTACCAGTACCAAATGCTCAGGACATCTAGAAAATCACCGCCTGCCTTGTATTAGGGGCTCCTGTGTTTCAGATGTTTAATCTGGAGGTTAAAATTGACAGCGAGTATTTCTGCTAATTGATAGGCCAGAGATTTGCAGATCTCAGTGTCCTTAATAAGGTCCTTCCGACAGGTCGTGGCAGGATTGTTAGCATGATAGGCTGCACACTAGTGAGTACCCGTCAGGCTGAGCCAGCATTTCCCTTCAGAACCCGGCATCTTCTGTCTAGTGTGCAGAGCTGGACAGATGCGGGAGGAAGGTGTCGGTGTGTAGCTGATACCACTGTGGGTTTCCTCTGCCCACACTGAAATAGCTCCAGCGGTGGAGACAGGCCACCCAATACCAAAAGCAATTAAGAGAGCACACATTTAGTATTTCTTTCTTTCTTTTTTTTTTTTCCCAGCTGGAATAAGCATGCTAAAAAAATCTGCAAGTCTGCCTTGCTTTTCACACTTGGGCAGACTATGTGAAAGCTTTCCTCGGAAGAATTTGGTTTGGTTGATTTTTGCATTCTTTTTTTTAAAGATTTTATTTATTTGAGAGAGAGAGAATGAGAGAGAAAGAACACATGAGAGGGGATAGGGTCAGAGGGCGAAGCAGACTCCCTGCCAAGCAGGGAGCCCGATGCGGGACTCGATCCTGGGACTCCAGGATCATGACCTGAGCCGAAGGCAGTCGCTTAACCAACTGAGCCACCCAGGCGCCCCTGATTTTTGCATTCTTAAGAATGGAGTTGTCTGTTATCTGAAGAGTTGGATTATTTATAACTAGGAGCAATTACAGGCTTTAGAGATATCACCCACGCACTGAAGGTCTTCCTTGGCTTGTAGCTTGTGAGTTTTTGAAGTGCAATTTGCTTTTTATATAAAATACTCAATTCAAATAAAATGGTGTCTCAGTTTCTCAATCCTGCAGTTATTATGAAAATCTACATATCTAGACATTCTGCCGATATTAATTTGTTTGCATGAAGTCATGGAAATTTCGGAGGAAAATCCTCCTTCCGAATGAGTGTACTGTTACTGAGCACCATGGCTCACGTTTTCTTGTACCTTGGTTGTTTTCATTCCTGTAAAATGGAAACACTTAAGGTGTCTGTTTTCAATTCATATTGATATTAAATACATGAATAAAGAGCTATGTGTGTATGTTCTTCCTGCTCTGTAAGGGAGCATTTTAAATACCTAAAGCTGGACTTTATTGTTTCTAAAGTTAAAGATTGTGAGTTCTTCATGGTTACCATGACATTTATTATTCTGATATTGCTTGTTCTAACTTTACTTATCTTCATTTAAATGGAAGTCCTTGTTTGTTTCTCATTTCTCCGCCCGCCCCCCCCCACTCCCCCCTGCCCCATGCCTAGAAGAGCTCTGGGATTCTGAAATACAAACCATGCTGTGCACGCATTAGAGGAGAGTCTGAGTGGGAGAAAGCAGTTTCTGTGCTTTGTCTAGACTGTCTCACGGAGTCTGATTTTAGGAGCTATAATACTTTGAAAGGGGACATTACTTTGGCTGTCTGTCATATTCCAGAAAGGGGGACACAATGTTAGAAAATACTGTTCAGTTGCTTTGAAAGAGACAGCTTGATGGGAGTTGCATTTATGTTATAAAATCAGGAGATAGATTCCTTATTTTGAGAGATTCTCTTTAGAGTGTTTATTAATAATCTGAAACATTTCTTCTTTGTCCTTGGGGAATAGAACAAACTAGAGGACACAATGTAGGCTGAACGGGGAGCTTTCTAAAGACTTCAGCAATAAATAAGAATATGCAAGACATGTGGAATGACAACAGTATGGAATTAGTGTCAGGGATACTAAAACACAGGAGGATATGCCCTTGGACACCTTTCAGAAACCACAAATTGAACTCTTAAGTGTTCCAACCACCTAAGAATAGCAAAGGGGTAGGAACGGACTAGCTGCTTAGTACCAGTGATAATTATTCAGTAAATGGAAAAGAAATGGATGTCGCCAACTCCTATTTTCAGAATTGAGATACGCTTCTATATAAAATGCCCTTGTGTGAAGGACACAGCCTGGTGAGTTTTGCCAAATGTGTACGTGTGTTTAAGCAACATGTCGGTGAAGGTACAAAATACTGCCTTCGCTCCCTGTCCCTTTCTCTCATCTCAGAGGCAGTCAGGGTTCTGGCTTGCATCTCTGGGGATTACTTACACTGCATGTAAATGGAATCAGAGTGCTGTCACTCAACAGTTAAAGTTTTTATGCTGTATGAATTAGTAAGTTCATTGATTGTAACTTCTGGGTAATATTCCAGTATAGGAACATATCACAATCTTTATTCTCCTGTGAGGGATGTTTGAGTTGCTTCAAAATACTGCCTTCATGACTGAAGCTGCAATGACTATTCTTACAATCAATCCATATTTATGGATATATATTTTTATTTAAAAAATAACACAGGAATGGAATTGCTGCATCATAAAAAGTAATAATAAGTTTATTTCTTAAATACCAAATAATTTTCCAGAGTTGCACAAATTTACATTCCCATCAGTAGTACGTGAAGGGTCAGACTACTGAGTACGTCTTCTGGGATTCACGCGTTGCTTGTTAGTGTTTTCCCGTAGCAGTGACGTGCTGTGGCACCTTCCTGGGGGTCTGCCAGCATTTCTCAGCTGATGAGTGCTGCTGACCACCTTCTTCTGTGCTTCTTGGGCGTGGGGTCTGTACAAGGTTTTTTGTTTGTTTTTTGTTGCTGTGGTGTTTTTTTTTTTTTTCTCCCCCCATTGGCTTTCTTTTTCTTTATTTATTTTTTAATTTTATTTTTATTTATTTTTATTTATTTTTAAAGATTTTATTTATTTATTTGACAGAGAAAGACACAGCGAGAGAGGGAACACAAACGGGGAGTGGGAGAGGGAGAAGCAGACTCCCCGCCGAGCAGGGAGCCCGATGCGGGGCTCGATACAGGGACTCCAGGATCATGACCTGAGCCGAAGGCAGTCGCTTAACCAACTGAGCCACCCAGGCGCCCAGGCTTTCTTTTTCTTTATTGATTTGTTGGATATTCTTACACATTCTGTATACATGGTTATGTCAGAAATGTATATGTAAATATCTTTTCCCCTCAGTCTGAGACTTGCTTTTTCATTTCCATTATCTTTTGATAAACACTTTTTTTTAAAAAAGATTTTATTTATTTATTTGAGACAGAGAGAATGAGAGACAGAGAGCATGAGAGGGAGGAGGATCAGAGGGAGAAGCAGACTCCCTGCCGAGCAGGGAGCCCGATGCGGGACTCAATCCCGGGACTCCAGGATCATGACCTGAGCCGAAGGCAGTCGCTTAACCAACTGAGCCACCCAGGCGCCCAATAAACACGTTTTTTAATGAAGTTCCATTTAGCACTATTTTATGATTGTTAACTACTCCTCTATGCTTGCTTTTGGGAACTGTAATTTTGGCTTGTATACTTATGTCTGTGTTATCTTCAGTGTATGATATAAGGTTAATAAGCCCCTCCTTTAGAAAAAAAAAAGCCAGTTGATACAAAATCATCATCCAAAAGAAACCTTTTTCTTTCCCATTTAGTTGAATTATTGTCTTTGTTAAATGTTCAGCCACAGAGGGTGGAATTTTTAACGTTTAATTAAACTTTCTTTTTTTTTTTTTTTAAAGATTTTATTTATTTATTTATTTGAGAGAGAGAATGAGAGAGAGAGCACGCACACATGAGAGGGGGGAGGGCCAGAGGGAGAGGCAGACTCCCCGCCGAGCAGGGAGCCCGATGCGGGACTCGATCCCGGGACTCCAGGATCATGACCTGAGCTGAAGGCAGTCACTTAACCAACTGAGCCACCCAGGCGCCCCTAATTAAACTTTCTTTTACTACTTTATGCCAATACCACACTCTGTCATTGTAGCTTTACAGTAAGACAAATTCATGTAGTATTAATTTCCTCCATTTGGTGTCCTTTACAAAATTGAAAATACTCTATTTCTATATAAATTTTAGCAGTGTCTTGTAAATATCTGGAAAAAATTATGCTGAATAACTCAGTATTTTTAAAGGTTTTATTTATTTATTTATTAACAGTGAGAGACCCAGCGAGAGAGGGAACACAAGCAGAGGAAGTGGGAAAGGGAGAAGCAGGCTTCCCGCCGAGCAGGGAGCCCGATTCGGGGCTTGATCCCAGGACCCTGGGATCATGACCTGAGCTGAAGGCAGATGCTTAACGACTGAGCCACCCAGGCGCCCCTGAAATAACTCAATTTTGACAGAGAGATGGCTTTATACTATTAGTCCTCTTACCAATGAGCTTGGCAAATGTATTCAGTATTTGCATCATGATTTTTTTCTATCAGCAATGTTTTGTAGCTTTTAGTGTAGGATTATTTTTATATTTTTTTGGTTAAATTTGTTCCTAAGTATTTGCCATTTTTTTTCCACACTGGCTTATTTAATTTATTTTGAGTTTATAGAAAAAGGAAGATATTTAGATTTTTTCTACTGCTAAAGCTTGATTTCTTTTCAGTCCATTACCTAATCCCTTTAAAATGAAGGTGAGGAAATTTCTTTCTTTTTTTTTCTTTTCCTCTTTTCATTTCTTTTTTTTTTAAACTTTTATTTTATTTTATTATGTTAGTCACCATACAATACATCATTAGTTTTTGATGTAGTGATCCATGATTCAGTATTTGCCATTTTTGATGCCACTGGAAATAGTCTTAAAATTTAATTTTTACTTCTAATGTACATAAATTAATTTGTTCCTAATTTAAAGAAATATGGATTTTTTTTATTCTTATGTTAATCCCCATACATTACATCATTAGTTTTAGATGAAGTGTTCCATGATTCATTGTTTGTACATAACACCCAGTGCTCCATGCAGAATGTGCCCTCCTCAATACCCACCACCAGGCTAACCCATCCTCCCACCTCCCTCCCCTCTAGAACCCTCAGTTTGTTTTTCAGAGTCCATCGTCTCTCATGGTTCGTCTACCCCTCCGATTCCCCCGCTTCATTCTTCCCCTCCCGCTACCTTCTTCTTCTTTTTTTTTCTTAACATATATTGCATTATTTGTTTCAGAGGTACAGATCTGAGATTCAACAGTCTTGCACAATTCACAGCGCTTACCAGAGCACATACCCTCCCCAGTGTCTATCACCCAGTCACCCCATCCCTCCCAACCCACCCCCCACTCCAGCAACCCTCAGTTTGTTTCCTGCAATTAAGAATTTCTCATATCAGTGAGATCATATGATACATGTCAAGAAATATGGATTTTTTAAGAATTTTATTTATTTTTAGTTTTTAAAAGATTTTATTTATCTTATTTATCTATCTATTTATTTATTTAGAGTGTACAGGGAGAGGGGCTGAGGGAGAGGGAGAATTGAGCCTGAAGCCTGAGGCTGGGCTCCATCCCAGGACCCTGAGGTTATCACCTGAGCTGAAATCAGGACTCAGACACTCAACTGAGCCATCCAGGTGCCCCTGACTAATGTTTGATCTTGTATTCTGAGACATTGGTGACCTTGCTTTTTAAACCTAGCAGGTTTTTGTTGGTTCCTTTGAACTTTTACATGTGTAGTCATGTGATCTACAAATAAATATTAATTCTTTATTCCTTATATTTATGTCTATTATTCCATTGTATTCATCTTCTCTTTTGCTCTGTTCAATCAGTAAAGTCCTCCAGTAAAAATGTTTAATTAGAAGTGGTAGCAATGGAGAGCCGGTTTGGGGGAAGAGGTCTGAACCTGGTAAAATAGTGGGAGTGTATGGAGGGTCTTCAGTATGAACACACTTGTGCACCGATGACCAGACTGAAGCATAGAGGAGTGGTCCAGGCGATAAGTGCAGCACACACAAGCTCTGTCTCCCAGCTTCGAATCCTGTTTGAATATGAGCATGTTTGTACATGTGAAGTACTCTTCAGATCTCCCTTGAAATCAGCCATGAGCCTTATGTGTTCCAGGTTAATTAATAGATTCAAGCGCAGAGCACATTATTTTAAATATACTCAAAGTAAGATTGTTAGAATTATCGATTAAAGAAGAAACATCCTTTGATTATTTCAGTAGATGCTGGGAGTTAAATTCAATACTCTCTTCTGAATTTAAAAAATTTATAATTTAATAATAAATAATAAGCAATGGAAAATATTCTCAAGAATTATTTGAGAATTGCTATATTCCTAATCATTTAATGAGCATTTACCATTATTTGTTGGGTAGTTTAAAATAGCGGTTCTGAAGTCTTTGTCAGATTGTTTCATTATCTGTGTTGTCTTGGCATCGGGCTCTGTGGGCTGTACATGTGGGGAGTGAGTTTGGATTGTAGTTGGTTTGACACCGTACATCTTGTATAAATCCTGTGGTGGGGTCTTGCGATATCGCTTCCCTTTGTTTTTATTGAAGGCAGTCCACCTGCTTGAGTTTGGCCCCAGATTCTGATCAGCTTCCTGTGGGTTGTGGGTCCAGTGTCAGATCAGTGAAAGTCCTTGGGGGATTATTCAGGTCTTCCCCATAAGAGCCACGCATGGTCCCTGTGGCCCAAATGTTCTGTCTGTGCACGTAGTTCGGTGCATAGACTCAGGCCAGCTGGTTCAGAAGCCATTAGGGGTTGATTCAGTGAGTACCTCTCTGTATCCTCATCAGCATTATCTGCTTTTTTTCTGCTCTTCTGCCAAGAAATCTAGTGTTTTAGTTGACTGAGTAAAATTACACATAGTGGGAAAAAAACTCCCAAATTCAAACTTAGTAAAAACCATATAGTCACCTATTGAAAATATCTGTTAAACTATCAGTGTTTACCAATTTTTCCATCCACAGAGACCTGTCTCATAAAGAAAAATAAATAACAGAAATAAATGAAGCAGCTTTGTATATTATTAGAAAACACTCACTTCTGTTAGAAAATACATGTTTAAAAGAAAGCCATGTCACAAGCCAGGTTGACTCATTCTGAGAGGAATTTGACTCCTTTCAACTAGAGAAGATGCTGCTGTATTAACCATCATCAAGAATTTGTGTCCATCTGGAACAAAAGGTCTTTAGGAATCAAAAATTGGCAAATTGGAAGATTCTGTGTGTGAAATCCACAAGAGTTGACATTTTTCAACATTGTCCTCTCTAAACAGTTTACATATTACAATGCACTTTAATTAACATAATGGTTTGTAGTTTCCTAAGAATTAAACACCAAAATGGACTGTTCTTTAAATGTTTTTTTCTCATATTTCCCTTCTAGAAAATAAATTACTATAGTTGAAAATATAGCTCTGGGCTTAATTTCTAGTGCTTCTTTTCAGGGGGTTAAAACTGTTAGCAACTTTTGATTAATGTCTGTGTAATTCATAATGAATAATTTATGGAGAGCAATTAACTGCACATTAGTGTTGAAATCATGTGGAAGCTAATTTTCTTTGTGTTGTATGAAGCACAACACCACTTTTGATGTGGAGTCTGTTTTAAAGTGTTGCAATCAATGACACTATGGTCATAATTCCTAGGAAATATGCCATTTGCCATTATACACAAACATAATCTATTCATATCCCTTGATTCCATTTTTGATGGAATATTAATGAGCTGCAGAAACAGTAGCCATTGTTTATATTAATGGTAATATTTTGAAGGATAGTCGATATGTAATATATATAATGACTACCTCTGAGTAAATTGTTTTCTTTCAACTACCTTGAAAAATCTATGTCTTGGGACGCCTGGGTGGCTCAGTCGGTTAAGCGGCTGCCTTCGGCCCAGGTCATGATCCCAGGGTCCTGGGATCGAGTCCCACATCGGGCTCCTTGCTCAGCAAGGAACCTGCTTCTCCCTCTCTCTCCCTCTGCTTGTGCTCTCTCTGTCAAATAAATAAAATTAAAAAAAAAAAAAAAAAAGAAAAATCTATGTCTTGATGGGAAATCTGCTGTTTGTAAATAGATTTGGGTATGTTCAAGTGTTTTCTTTGCAGTTTTTTTTCTTTTTTTTTTTTTGAGTCAGAGTGATCTAGTTACTTTTTAACCATTTATGGTTTTTATAAAATCTCTCACATCATGGTACTGATTTTTATAAAATACTTTCAGCATGTGTCTGGGCCTTGGGCAGTAAGACCACATAGTACATGTTTGCTTGCTTCATTGATGATGTAGTTGGAGTGGGCTTGCTGGACTCTGGTGTGTAATCCAGCATTTCATTGTCCCTTCCGAGGTCCCAGTGTAGTGCTCTACTTCGCCGTCTTTAAAGTCTGTGCCAGTTAAGCGCCCAACTCCTGGTTTCTGCTCAGGTCATGATCTCATGGGTCGTGGGATCCAGCCCTGTGTTGGGCTCTGCGCTCAGTGTGGATTCTGCTTGAGATTCTTTCTTCCCCTCCTTTTGCCCCCTCCCCCCATCAACTCGCAAGCATGATCTCTCTGTCTCTCTCAAAAAAAAAAAAAAAAAAGTCTGCTGTTTTTAGGAACGTCAATCCAACTAAAATTCCATTAAGTTATTAGTTTGAATTCAGGTATGACAATCCTTGGAAGTATAATTTTACATGATTTTGAGAATAAAAATGACAAAATGAAGTACTCAAGTCTCAGGCAGGGAAAACTGTGCTAAGAAGCTTAGATTTTGAGGCCTATCCCATGGGGTTTGGGAAGGAAGTTTGTTCAGTTACTCATATATAGTTAATTTTACCTCCCTGTAAATACAGTTTTACCTACGTGTGTTCTCTGTCAAACCTGCTGGACCATCTTCTTCTCATGCCTTTGGCAGAGTGACTGAAGCCGCTACTCTGTCTTCTTTTTCCTCTGCTCTGTCCCTGGAGATTAGAATACTGCCTGGGACATAGAAAGAAATCAATGAATATTTGTCTAATGCCTTTATTTAAAAATAAGTGCACGGTCTGAGTTAGATTTTTGGTGAGTCACTTAGATTCCCGGAGCGTGCGTCAGTCCTAACATATGTGGGAGGCATGGAATAATGGTTGCCGTCTGCCTCCTGTGTTTTACAAGGAACTTGTGTGTGTATGGAAGGAACATACAAGGAACTTGTATGTTTCTGCGGGAAGAATTGTGAGGAAAGACAGTGAGGACCTCTCAGTGACCACATGGTGAGCACAGGCTGCAGCTGGCGTGGTCACCCTCAGTCTCTGGAGGTTGGCACTCTTGAAACCGAAGGAGACTTGTTTCCTTGCCATGATTCTGGCGGCCCCTGCTCAGGCCAGGGTGGTTTCTGGAGGGCATCAGGAGCAACTCGGGGGCCTGGCCTCTGTTCCCGTTGCTCGCTCGCCCTCACAAAGTCACAGACCAGGGCTGGCTCTTGCCTGTGACCTAGGGGCCTGCAGGCCACCCCCAAAAGTCACACCGATGCCACAGCTTGAAACTGCGGAGGAAGGGAGGAGAAATTGGACTCCAGGAATCTTTAAAACTTCGGTGACACAAAACCGCTTTCCACATTTTAAAAAATAATGGCAAATTTGATCAATCCTTGCCACACAGATGACATAGAAAGGGTTAATATCCTTTCTCTATGCAGACTTTATATGCATTATTGAGAAAGAGATGACAAACCATTAGGTGGTGGGCTTAGGCGTTTTTTTTCATTAATGAATTAAAAAGGACAATTTAAAATAGTGGTATATCTTTTCCATTTTATTTGGAAGTAGCTCTCAAGGTATGGAATGATTTGTATGAGTAAGTAACTGAGATAAAAGGCATACTTTACACTTCAGGAGTACTCTCTGGAAAACTAGTTATGAAAATATGTGTCAGTGACCCACCAATTCACTCACGAAAAATACAAATTCAGAAATTAGTTGCTTAAGTAAGCATAAATGTGCTTTTGAGCATATTTATAGCAACACACTTGTATTTAATAGCCATCCAAAAAACTTAATGACCTAAAACAGAGGAATAGTAAACATTTTTTAAAGAAATAATATGGACTACCCAAAAGGATGGTGTAAATCTATATTGTTCATGTTGAAAGATGACAAAGCATGAACTACTGTTTTATCTTGTAAAGATGTTATTTTTGTAAACATTTGTAGTTATTTATACATAGACAAAAATGCATAAAATTTTGGAAGGTTTTCTGTAATTAATAGCTGTTACCTGTGGTTGGAGATGATTTTAAGTTTTAAATTTATGTTCTTGTTATAGCCTATATTTAAAAAAAATAAAAATAAAGTATTAAATACTTTTTCTGTTTTGAAAAAAGAGTAAAATTAGTTCAAACACAAGAAAATCCATAACAGATCAGGAAAGGTTCAGGAAAAGCAATACTTTGCTCTCACACTTAGTGACAGCTGGTCCTGAGTGCCTCCCCTGACTCAGTTTCCCCATTGTCCTTCTGTGTTCCCTCCATGTGGCCCCAGCGGCTGATGATGGGACGTGGGCTCTGCAGGGAAGCAGGTATGTCTGGAGCTGCCGGCTGTAGCCCCCTTTAGCGGACGGCCTCATGCCTCAGCTCCTTCAGCCATATGAGTAGGAACCACAGTACACATGGCACATGGTTGCTCAGGACGTCTTAGTTGCTTTCTACACTTTCGCTGATCTCACTTGATCCTGAGTTAGCTAGACCGCTGCTCTCAGGGCCTCCCCTCAGCCTAGCTAGAGCTCTGTGGTTGCTGGGGAATTCAGGCCTTTTGTTTGCCGTTCATCTTCAAGCAAAGCCTTGGGGGAGGTGGGGGAGAGCTGCTGTTCTCGGACTCAGGGCTGCAGTGCTGGTCCTAAGTGAGCTTGCCAGACTAGTCTTCCACAGTCGTCCCCAACTAACCCATAGTGACGGGAAGGCTGAAGGGGTAACATTCCGAAAATACCATTTTATTAGGGTCTGTCAGTGTCTTCTGAGAACTGTAGTAAAAGTTATTATGACACATTCAAATGCAGATGAAGTGAAAGGAAACCCTGTGCCAGCAGAAATAGCTCACAGAATTATAGACGTGTCCATGAGTGTTTATTAGAAACACAACTGTACTGTATGCTTCTCAGCTCTAACATGATCTATTGAGTTTTCTGCCATAGGTATTATGTTTTTTATTTCTTAGGACATCAATATAAAGCAATGACTAACATACATAAGGATTTTTCAGAACTAATATGCAGGAGACTTCCTCGTCTCTGCTGATGACTTCGACAGGTATAAAGTAGCTTGAGGTCTGTGCCTCCTGAATTCACATGGAGTTCTCATTAATATATGTGCTGCCGGAGCGAGCACCGGAGTTCTCATTAAGACTGATGGGAAGTCATAGAAGCTTCAAGCTCGTAGAGATTAGGATTGCAGGCACAGACATATACACACACCCCCCTACACATGCACTCCACACATAAATGTGCATACACCCCACAGACCTGCACACACACGTGCACACACACCTATGTGCACAAAGACACACACATGCACACGTGTGCACACACACCCCTCCGTACACAGAGACACACATACACGTGCACACATGCACACACAGACACAAATTTCTATTGAAGTTCTAGCCCAGAATTTCCACTCTGAAAGTATGCATGGAATTAAAATAATTTGGGGGAATTTATGTCATAAATGTGGAACGGTACATAATGAAGAAACAGCCTTAGAAATTTCACGTGCTTCATTTATTTTCATCCTTATATCTTTAGAGCACCTTGAAGAAGTGAGGATCATCCTTTTCTGGCCTCTGTGGAGAGAGCTCAAGTACCTGGAAAGAGTTGAGTGAGGGCCTTCAAGGAAATTAAGTGGTCTGAACATTAGACACACAATGGACAGGCTAAGAGAACTTGGATTAGAAACAAAGTAAAATTGATTGTGAGGCAAATAGAATGTATATTGCACATGGGGAAATAGTTAAGCACCTTACCTCCAACTGGCCTTGTCAATGTCAGTAAGACATAGAATAAAAATAAACATAAGAAGAAAGAGACAAAAATGGCTAACAGGGCTGAGCAAGAACTGATTTTTTGGTGTTTATGGTATTTTAAGTTGTGGATATTTTAATCAAGAAAGTTTACACAAACCAGAGGGTTGCTGCCATGGACTGAATGTTTGTGTGCCCTTGACATCCGCATGTTGAATCATAGCCCCCAGTGTGATGGTTTAGGGTGGGGACTTTGGGAGGGTAGGGTGTGAGGGGGAGCCCCTGTGAGTGAGATCAGTGCCTTATAACAGATACCTCAGAGCGCCCTGTCCCCTTTCCACCACGTGAGGACACCTGACAGTGGACCGCAGATCTGCCTCGGCCTTGACCTTGGACCCCTGGCCAGCAGAGCTGGGAGGAAGGGGTCACCCAGTCTGTGGTGACCGCAGCCTGAATGTGCTAAGGGACTGGATCACCTGGTGTACTTAGTGACTCCACTAATTCTCCAAAAACAGAACCTCATTTTGGGTGAAGGGAAGAGGAATGAATCTCACTGAAAAAACAATACAAAACAAAACCAAAAATGAGAAGAAAACAAGCCCAAAACACAAATTCCTGGGCACCTTTTGCAGCTAGACATTTCCTGTGTCACAGCTTGCATAAAAGAATCACAAGCAGAAATAGAATTCTTCCTGATAGTAACGTGGATGCATATTTGATTCTAACATCTCTAAATTTTTGGAAATTAAGGGGCTTGCTGGAGTAGCATGTAACCACAGATAAAAAATGATTTCAAAACAGTGTGACCAAGAGAAAAGGATGAAGGGGACCTTTCGCCCAGGGGCCAGAAGTCTCTTAGTGGGGAGGAAGAGAGCATACGGTTTCCAAAAGGGAAACAGGATGAGAGGTGGAAGGAGGACTGTGCTTGGGTGTCCTGGCCAGCCACACAGTGGGGAGCACCCGGGCTGGGGGCGGGGATGAGCCTGGGCGATCTGTGCAGAGGGCATGGCTGTCCTCCTCTGAGAGCAGGGTCCTCCAGTGGGGAACAGAGTTCAGATTCTGACTCCACTCTTGCCAGTAGTATGACCTGGGAAAGTTTCCCAAACTCTTGTGCTTACGTTACTTTGTCTCTAAATAAGGGAAATAAATAATTCCACAGATACTCGTGGGTGAGGATTTGATGATCATACATCAAGTATGTATCATATATATTTATGATTTATAAATATATCCTAGCACTGGCTTATTCTTGATGGTGTCATGGGATTGTGAATTGTTTGGAAGCATCTGAGGACCGTGAATGAGGGTTTTTCCCTTTTCCATGCCAAGGAGGTGGCATGGAAATACTAAGGAAGAATGATCTGAATTTCTCTTAGTGCAGCTGTGAAGCATGTGTGTGCATAGTGATACCATAAGTAGAGTAGATTTAAAGGTATTTTCCCTCAAGAAAATGAACAATGGACAATCTACTACTTTACATATAAGCATTACCAAAGGTTTGGTTTTGTTTCCCCCTGTAAAATGTCAGAAGCCACCTGAGCCTGGGAGAATAAGAAGCGAGGTCTCTACAGTTTGAGCGGGGAGAGATGACTGTCAGAAGGGAGACTGAACGGTGATGCCACAAAGCAGGGGCACGTGTGCTCAGAAGTGAGCGCAGACACCATGTGGAGGGCAGAGAAGGGCCAAGGGAAGGGGTGAAGACCAGCCTGGCGTGCAGGGTGGGAGACCAAGGCCAAAGCACAGCACACTCCGTCCTGTCACATGAAGGAAAGCACCCAGCATGGGTGCCGTGCGGCGACAGGAGGGTGTCCACTGCTGCTGGGTCAGTTCAACGTTAGTTTTGTTTTATTTTATTTTATTTTATTATTTTATTTCATTTCATTTCATTTTTCATTTCATTTCATTTCATTTCATTTCATTTCACTTTTGCGTCAGAACGAGATTTCATGTTCCTCTTGTTAAAACATGCAATTTGAATGCTGGGATTTAGTGTTGTCCCAGGAAGATTGAAGACCTGTAGCATGAATGATACATGCTTTACATTTGAAATCTTAGGAATGTATTAAATGTATTGCTCTTAAGAGGTTGTGATGCTTACTATTTTGAGTTAAAAAAACCAAATCTGTTCTTTCATTACATTAAATGGTGCTAATAAGAAAAGAAAAACTTAAACATTTATGTATAAATTATATCACAGTAAAGTCGATTTTTAAGAAAAGGTGGAAAGTACTGTGAATCTTCTTTACAGTTAGATCACTTGTAATCACTTGTGAAGTGCTTTTATAAGCCACTGGTTAAATATTTGAAACCAAATCTCTCCCATATTTTAGAGAAAGATTACTGTCCGGATTTTTAGTCAAATCCATTACAGACTCTTGTATTATATATAATTATGTGTATATGTGTATATATGTTAATGTGTGTATGTCATGTTTGCTAAATTGTAGGAAGATTACAGTTAAAAGCAGTGAAGGATAGGTCTACACATGACACACCTGAAATTAAAACTTCTGATCAAAAGTTACTCATGTGTCACAGGGATCTACTTCCTATCCGTGGGGAACTGGTCTGTTTTTGTAAATAACGTTTTACTGGAATCAGCCATGCTCATCCATGTAGTTCCAGTGGCATAATTTAGTGATTGCAACAGAGAGCATATGGCTCATAAACCCTAAAATATTTAATATCTAGCCCTTCACAGCAAAAATTTGACAACCCCTTATTTAGATGGTGCAAATTCACAATATTGAATGATACTGATATTTGAGTTGCTGATGCTCTGAAGACACAACTATTTTTAGTTTTAATCATTGGTGTTAATTTTACTCCCTTATTCAATTTAAACTCTTAACTAAGAAACACCCTCTACATATCTCTACTTTTCTCCAGGTCAGCTGATAACTAACTCAGTAACATTTTAGGTCTTAGCTCGTGTGATACACACCGTACAGATGATGCTCTGTTGCCTGGGAGGACCTGGCTGGTCTGTGCTGGCTCAGTGTCTCTTGAAAGGCATAGAGGAGACTCGAAGGACAGACCACGTGTTCACTCTTAGTGATGATTTTGCTACATTTCATAGACTCAGTGTGGGTTTCCTCTTTGTCCTTTTTCCTCTTGATAACATCTTCATTTTGGTAATAAGTGTGAGGAAGAAACATAACAAGTTAAAATATATATATATATATATATATACCACATCTTCTATACACACACACACACACACACACACACACCACGTCTTCTTTATCCATTCATCAGTCAATGGACATTTGGGCTGCTTCCAGAATTTGGCTTATTGTAAATAATGCTGCAATAAACATAGGGGTGCATATATTATTTGGTTTCACATTATTTGGGTAAATACCAAGCAGTGGAATTACTGGATCAGTACTGGATCAGATGGTAATTCTGTTTTTAACTTTTAACTTTTTGAGGAACTGCTATACTGTTTTCCAGAGTGTGTACATCAGTTTGCATTCCCACCAACAGAGTTTGAGGGTTACTTTTTCTCCACATCCTCGCCAACACTTGTTGTTTCTTGTATTTTTGATTTCAGTCATTTTGACAGGTGTAAAGTGATACCTCATTAACGTTTTTATTTATATTTCCCTGATGATGAGTGATGTTGAGCATCTTTTCATGTGTCTGTTAGCCATCTGGATGTCTTTTTTGGAAGAATGCCTGTTCAGGTCTTTTGCCCATTTCTTAACTGGATTTTTTTGGGGGGCGGTGTTTAGTTTGATAGGTTCTTCTATTTTGGATACTAACCTGTTATCATATATGTCATTTACAAATCTGTTCTCTCATTCCATAGGTTGTCTTGTTTTGTTGATTGTTTACTTTGCTGTACAGAAGCTTTTTATTTTGATATAGTCCCAACAATTTACTTTTGCTTTTGTTTCCTTTGCTTCAGGAGACCTATCTAGAAAAATTTTGCTATGGCCAATGTCTGACACATTATTGCCTGTGCCCTGTTCTAGGATTTTTATGATTTCAGGTCTCACATTTAGGTCCTTAATCCATTTTGAGTTTATTTTTGTGTACGTTGTGGGAAAGTGGTCCAATTTCATTCTTCTGCAGGTAGTTGTCCAGTTTTCCCAACACCATTAGTTGAAGAGACTGTCTTTTACCCATTGGATATCCATTCCTGCTTTGTCAAAGATTAATTGACCATGCAATTGTAGGGTTATACCTGGGCTCTCTGTTTGGTTTTACTGATCTGTCTCTTTCTGTGCCAGTATTATACTGTTTTTATTACTGTAGCTTTGTAATATATCTTGATATCTGAGATTGTGATACCTCCAGTTTTTTTTTTTTTCCCCAAGATTACTTTGGTTATTTGATGTCTTTTTTGGTTCTATACCAGTTTTAATGATTATTTTTTTTTTTTAGTTCTTTGAAAAATACTAGTATTTTGATAGGGATTGCATTAAATCTGTAGATTGCTGTGGGAAGTATGGATATTTTAACAATATTTGTTATTCCAGTCTATAAGCATGGAATGGATAGATCTTCCAAACAGAAAGTAAACAAGGAAACAGTGGCTTTGAATGACATATTGGACCAGATGGATCTAACAGATATATTCACAGTGTTCCATCCTGAAATAGCAGAATACATACTCCCTTCAAGAGAACATAGAACATTCTGCAGAATAGATCACATATTCGGCCACAAAACACTGATGTACGATTAACTAGTTGTATACATGGGTCCCTGTGAACTTTGGATCCTCCTACTCCACCATCTTCCCTGGAAGTCCTGTAAATAAAAGTTTTTAATGTGTAATTTTCTAAAAGGTAAAATCATGAACATATAAAATGTTCATGAATCTTGTTAATTAATGAAGGAATCCCTAAAATGTTCCAAATACTCAAGGAGAATGTAAAAAAAATAGGTGTTTATAGGCAATAGTATGAAATTGCTGGTTATTTTTTTTAATCTAATTTTGTTATATTATGTTAGTCACCACACAATACATCATTAGTTTTTGATGTAGTGATCCACGATTCATTGTTTTCGTATAACACCCAATGCTCCATGCAGTACGTACCCTCCTTAATACCCATCACCAGGCTAACCCATACCCCCAACCCCCTCGCCTCTAATAACCTCAGTTTGTTTCTCAGAGTCCATAGTCTCTCATGGTTCATCTCCCCCTCCGATCCCCCCCCTTCATTTTTCCCTTCGTTCTCCTAATATCCTCCATGCTATTCCTTATATTCCACAAATAAGTGAAACCATATGATAATTGACTTTCTCTGCTTGACTTATTTCACGTAGCATAACATCCTCCAGTCCCATCCCTGCTGATGTAAAAGTTGGGTATTCATCCTTTCTGATGGCTGAGTAATATTCCATTGTATATATGGACCACATCTTCTTTATCCATTCCTCTGTTGAAGGGCACCTTGGCTCTTTCCACAGTTTGGCTATTGCGGACATTGCTGCTATGAACATTGGGGTGCATGTGGCCCTTCTTTTCACTACATCTGTGTCTTTGGGGTAAATACCCAGGAGTGCAATTGCTGGGTCATAGGGTAGCTCTATTTTTAAATTTTTGAGGAACCTCCACACTGTTTTCCAAAGTGGCTGTACCAACTTGCATTCCCACCAACAGTGTAAGAGGGTTCCCCTTTCTCCACAACCTCTACAACATTTGTTGTTTCTTGCCTTGTCAATTTTTGCCATTCTAACTGGTGTAAGGTGGTATCTCAATGTGGTTTTGATTTGGATTTCCTTGATGGCTAATGATGATGAACATTTTTTCATGTGTTTGTTAACCATTTGTATGTCTTCTTTGGAGAAGTGTCTTTTCATGTCTTCTGCCCATTTTTTGACTTATTTGTTTTTTTGGGTGTTGAGTTTGAGAAGTTCTTTATAGATATTGGATATCAGCCCTTCATCTGCAACTATCTCCTCCCATTCTGTGGGTTGCCTCTTTGTTTTATTGACTGTTTCCTTTGCTGTAAGGAAGCTTTGTATCTTGATGAAGTCCCAAAAGTTCATTTTTGCTTTTGTTTCACTAGCTTTTGGAGATGTATCTTGAAAGAAGTTGCTGTGGCCAGTGTCAAAGAGGTTACTGCCTATGTTCTCCTCTAGGATTTTGATGGATTCCTGTTTCACATTGAGGTCTTTCATCCATTTTGAGTTTATCTTTATGTATGGTGTTAGAGAATGGTCGAGTTTTATTCTTCTGCATGTGGCTGTCCAATTTTCCCAGCACCATTTATTGAAGAGACTGTCTTTTTTCCATTGGGTATTTTTTCCTGCTTTGTTGAAAATTATTTGACCATAGAGTTGAGGGTCCATATCTGGGTTCTCTCTTCTGTTCCATTGGTCTATGTGTCTGTTTTTGTGCCAGTACCATGCTGTCTTGGTGAACACTGCTTTGTAATATTCCTTGAAATCAGGCAACATGATGCTTCCGATCCATGAGCAAGATACGTTTTTCCATCTTTTTGTGTCCTCTTCAATTTCTTTCATGAGTGTTCTGTAGTTCCTAGAGTATAGATCCTTTACCTCTTTGGTTAGGTTTATTCCAAGGTATCTTATGGTTTTTGGAGCTATTGTAAATGGAATCGTATCTCTCATTTCTCTTTCTACAGATGCATTGTTAATGTATAAGAAAGCAACTGATTTCTGTGCATTGATTTTGTATCTTGCCACATTACTGAATTGCTGTATGAGGTCTGGTAGTTTGGGGGTGGAGTCTTTTGAGTTTTCCACATAAAGTATCATGTCATCTGCAAAAAGAGAGTTTGACTTCTTCTTTGCCAATTTGAATACCTTTTGTTTCTTTTTGTTGTCCGATTGCTGTTGCTAGGACTTCTAGTACTATGTTGAACAATAGTGGCGAGAGTGGGCATCCTTGACGTGTTCCTGATCTTTTTTTTTTAATTTATTTTTTATTTAATTTTATTTTTTTTTAAAGATTTTATTTATTTGAGAGAGAGAGAATGAGAGAGAGAGCACATGAGAGGGGGGAGGGTCAGAGGGAGAAGCAGACTCCCTGCTGAGCAGGGAGCCCGATGTGGGACTCGATCTTGTGACTCCAGGATCATGACTTGAGCCGAAGGCAGTCGCTTAAACAACTGAGCCACCCAGGCGCCCTGACGTGTTCCTGATCTTAAGGGAAAGGCTCTCAGCTTTTCACCATAGAGGATGATATTCACTGTGGGTTTTTCATAGATGGATTTTATGAACTTGAGGAATGTTGCCTCTATCCCTATACTCTGAAGAGTTTTAATCAGGAAAGGATGTTGTATTTTGTCAAATGCTTTTTCTGCATCAATTGAGAGGACCATATGGTTCTTTTCCTCTTATTAATGTGTTCTATCACACGGATTGATTTGCGAATGTTGAACCACCCTTGCATGCTGGGGATAAATCCCACTTGGTCGTGGTGGATGATCCTTTTAATGTATTGTTGGATCCTATTAGCTAGGATTTTGTTGAGGATTTTGGAATCCATAGTCATCAGGGATATCGGTCTGAAATTCTCTTTTTTGATGGGGTCTTTGCCTGGTTTGGGGATTAAGGTAATGCTGGCCTCATAGAATGAGTTTGGAAGTTTTCCTTCTGTTTCTATTTTTTGAAACAACTTCAGTAGAATAGGTATTATTTCTTCTTTGACGGTTTAGTGGAATTCCCCAGGGAATCCATCAGGCCCTGGACTCTTGTTTTTTGGGAGGTTTTTGATCACTGCTTCAATCTCTTTACTGGTTATCAGCCTATTCAGGGTGTCAATTTCTTCCTGTTTCAGTGTTCGGAGTTTATAGGTTTCCAGGAAGGCATCCATTTCATCTAGGTTGCTCAGCTTATTGGCATATAGTTGTTGATAATAATTTCTAATAATTGTTTCTATTTCCTTGGTGTTAGTCATGATCTCTCCCCTTTCATTCATAATTTTATTAGTTTGGGTCCTTTCTCTTTTCTTTTGGATAAGTCTGGCCAGTGATTTATTGATCTTATTAATTTTTTCAAAGAACCAGCTTCTAGTTTTGTTGATCTGGTCTACTGTGTTTCTCGTTTCTAATTCATTGATAAATGCTCTAATCTTAATTACTTCTCTTCTTATATGTGGCTTAGGCATCATTTGTTGCTTTTTCTCTAGTTCTTTAATGTGTAAAGTTAGTTGGTGAATTTGGGATTTTTCTGTTTTTTTGAGTGAGGCTTGGATGGCTATGTAATTCTCCCTTAGGACCGCCTTTGCAGTATCCCATAGGTTTTGGACCATGTGTTTTCATTCTCATTGATTTCCATGAATTGTTTAAATTCTTCTTTGATTTCCTGGTTGACCCAAACATTCTTGAGCAGAGTGGTCTTTAGCATCCCAGTGTTTGAATTTCTTCCAAATTTTTTCTTGAGATTTAGTTCCAGTTTTAAAGCACTATGGTCTGAGAATATGCAGGGAATAATCTCAATCTTTTGGTATCAGTTGAGACCTGATTTGTGACCCAGTATGTGGTCTATTCTGGAGAAAGTTCCATGTGCGCTCGAGAAGAATGAGTATGCTGTTGTTTTAGGGTGGAATGTTCTGTATATATCTATGAGGTCCATCTGGTCCGGTGTGTCATTCAAAGCTCTTGTTTCTTTGTTGATTTTCTGCTTAGATGATCTATTGCTGAGAGTGGAGTATTGAGGTCTCCTACAATTAATGTATTGTTATCAGTATGACTATTTTGATTAACAGCTGGTTTATATAGATTGCTGCTCCCATGTTGGGGGCATAGATATTTACAATTGTTAGATCTTCTTGTAGGATAGACCCTTTAAGAATGATATAGTGTCCTTCTGTGTCTCTAACTACAGTCTTTAGTTTAAAATCTAGTTTGTCTGATATAAGAATTGCTACCCTAGCTTTCTTTTCAGGTCTGCTGGCATGGAAGATGGATCTCCATCCCTTCACTTTCAGTCTGGATGTATTTTTAGGTTCAAAATGAGTCTCTTGTAGACAGCATATGAATGGGTCCTGTCTTTTTATCGAGTCTGCAACCCTGTGCCATTTTATGGGAGCATTTAGGCCATTCACGTTGAGAGTGATTATTGAAAGATATGAATTAATTGTCATCATGTTGCCTGTGAAGACGTTGTTTTTATAGATTGTCCCTGTAAATTTCTGTTGTAGATCACTCTTGGGGTCTTTCTCCTTTTATAGAACCCCTCTTAATATTTCTTGCAGGGCCGGCTTTGTGGTCACATATTCTTTCAGTTTCTGCCAGTCTTGGAAGGTCTGCATCTCTCCATCCATTCTGAATGACATCCTTGCTGGATAAAATATTCTTGGCTGCATGTTACTCTCATTTAGTACCCTGAATATGTCTTGCCAGGCCTTTCTGGCTTGCCAGGTCTCTGTGGATAGGTCTGACGTTATTGTGATGTTCCTCCCTCTGTACATAAGGAATCTCTTCCCCCTAACTGCCTTTGAGATGGTTTCCTTGGGGGTGGCGGAGCAAGATGGCGGAGGAGTAGGAGACCTGGATTTCGTCTCCTCTCAGGAATTCAGCTGGATAGGGATCAAACCATTCTGAACACCTACAAACTCAACAGGACATCGAAGAAAAGAAGAGCAACAACTCTCTCATCAGAAAAGCGACCACTTTATGGAAGGTAGGACGTGTGGAGAAGTGAATCCGAGGCGATATTCGGGAGGATAGACGGCAGGGGAGGGGCCTCCGTCGGCCGCTTCTGGCAAGTGATAGAGCCATGGAGCACAAAATCAGAACTTTTAAAAGTCTGCTCCGCTGAGGGACGTCACTCTGGTGGCTAAGCGGGGGGGTGGAACCCTCCGGGACAGTGTGGTCTCAGGACCCTCGGGGTCACAGAAAGACCGGGGGTGCCTGAGTGTGGCAGAGCTCCCAGGTGTTGGAGCAGGGAAGCCGGCTGCAGAGGCGGAGCCCAGGCGCGGGCTCTCAGCTCGGGGTTGCCATAAACCGTGATCCGCGGCACAGTCGGGCCACTGCTCCCCCAGCAGGGACCCAACAAACGGCAGATCCGGGGAGACTCACCTTCCTTCCCCAGGAGGAGCCGCGTGGGAGTGCACCGCAGGGATCTGCTGGGTTTGGAGACTCCACCCAGGTCGGGTGCCAGAGATAGAAACGCGCGGTCACAGGCCGGGTGAGCACGGAGTGCATCCGGAGACCGGGGAGCCGGGAGTGACTGACGGCTTTTCTCTGGGGGCTCACTGAGAAGCGGGGCCCTGATTTCTCGGCTCCTCTGGGGTGGAGATTGGGAGGCCGCCATTTTCACTCTCCGCCTCCAAAGCTGTATGGAAAGCTCGCAGGGAACAAAAGCCTGGAGAGCAAACCCGAGCAGATTACTTAGCCAGGAGGGGGCAAGGGCGGGGCAATTCCGCCTCTGGCAGAGACATTTGGAAACCACGGCAAAAGACCCCTCCCCAGAAGATGAGCGAGAACAGCCAGCCAAGACCAAGTTTACCGATCAATGAGAGTGGCAGAACTCCAGCGCTAGGGGAATACTGCACATAGAATTCATGGCTTTTTTACCATGATTCTTGTCTCAAAGGTAATTTTTTTTTAACTGTCTTTTTTTCTGTTTTTTTTTCTTTTTTTTGAATTTTTCTTTTTCCCTTTTTCAACCAACATCTTATCAATCCATTTTTAAAAAAAAAACATTTTTAGTTTTCATTTTTAGAGTCATATTCTATCCCTTCATAGTAGTTACCTGCATTTTTGGCTTATAGATATAAGTTGTTCTCTCTTTAAAATTTTGAGATAATTTCTTCTAACAGATTAAAATATACCCTAAATCTCTAGTATATGGTGCTTTCTATTCCCCTGCCTGATCACATTCTCTCTCTTTTTTTATTCTTTTTTCTTTTTTTAAATCCTCTTCTTTCTTTTTTCAAACAACTTCTTATCAATTACTTTTATAAAATTTTTTAAAATTTCCATCTTTACAGTCATATTCCATCCCTTCATCATATCAACCCTTATTTTTCTACATATATAAGTTTTTCTTTCTTTAAAATTTTGGGAGGCACTTCTAAAAGACCAAAATACACCCCAAATCTAGTGTGTGGCACTGATCTATATACCAGCCTGATCATATTTGATCACATTCTGTTTTTTTTTGTAGTTGCTGTTTTGTTTTGTTTGTTTTTGTTTTTATCTTTATCTTTATCTTTTTCTTTCTTTTTTTTTTTCTTTTTCTTTTTTCTCTCTTTCCGTTTCTTGTTCCACTGCTTCAGGTCTTTTCTGATTTGTTTAGAGTATATTTTCTGGGGACGTTGTTACTCTGCTAGCATTTTGTTCTCTCATTAATCTATTCTCCTCTACACAAAATGACAAGACGGAAAAAATCACCTCAACAAAAAGAACAAGAGGTAGTACCGACTGCCAGGGACCTACTGAATACGGACATTAGTACGATGTCAGATCTAGAGTTCAGAATCATCACTTTAAAGATACTAGCTGGGCTTGAAAAAAATATGGAAGTTATTAGAGAAACCCTTTCTGGAGAAGTAAAAGAACTAAAATCCAACCAAGTTGAAATCAAAAAGGCTATTAATGAGGTGCAATAAAAAATGGGGGTGCTAACTGCTAGAATAAATGAGGCAGAAGAGAGAATCAGTAATATAGAAGATGAAATGATGGAAAATAAAGAAGTTGAAAAAAAGAGAGATAAACAACTACTGGATCACGAGGGCAGAATTCGAGAGATAAGCGATAACATAAGATGAAACAACATTAGAATAATTGGGATGCCAGAAGAAGAAGAAAGAGAGAGAGGGGCAGAAGGTATAATGGAGCAAATTATAGCAGAGAACTTCCCTAATTTGGGGAAGGAAACAGGCATGAAAATCCAGGAAGCACAGAGAACCCCTCTCAAAATCAGTAAAAATAGGTCAACACCCCGACATCTAATAGTTAAACTTATGAGTCTCACAGACAAAGAGAAATTCCTGAAAGCAGCTCGGGAGAAGAGATATGTAACCTACAAGGGTAGAAACATGAGATTGGCAACAGACCTATCCACAGAGACCTGGCAGGCCAGAAAGGACTGGCAGGATATATTCAGAGCACTAAATGAGAAAAATATGCAGCCAAGAATACTCTATCCAGCTAGGCTGTCATTGAAAATTGAAGGAGAGATAAAAAGCTTCCAGGACAAACAAAAACTAAAGGAATTTGCAAACACAAAACCAGCCCTACAGGAAATCTTGAAAGGGGTCCTCTAAGCAAAGAGAGACCCTAAAAGCAACATAGACCAGAAAGGAACACAGACAATATACGGTAACAGTCACCTTACAGGTAATACAAGGGCACTAAATCCCTATCTTTCGATAGTTACCCTGAATGTAAATGGGCTCAATGCCCCAATCAAAAGACACAGGCTATCAGACTGGATTAAAAAACAAGACCCATCGATATGCTGTCTGCAAGAGACTCATTTTAGATCCAGAGACACCCCCAGATTGAAAGTGAGGGGGTGGAAAACCATTTACCATGCTACTGGACACCAAAAGAAAGCTGGGGTGGCAATTCTTATATCAGACAAATTAGATTTTAAACCAAAGACTGTAATAAGAGATGAGGAAGGACATTATATCCTACTTAAAGGGTCTATCCAACAAGAAGATCTAACAATTGTAAATATCTATGCCCCTAACATGGGAGCAGCCAATTATATAAGGCAATTAATAACAAAAGCAAAGAAACACATCGACAACAATACAATAATAGTGAGGGACATTAACACCCCCCTCACTGAAATGGACAGATCGTCTAAGCAAAAGATCAACAAGGAAATAAAGACTTTAAATGACACACTGGACCAAATGGACTTCACAGACATATTC
The DNA here is from genome assembly GCF_002201575.2 of Neomonachus schauinslandi. Classification (NCBI taxonomy): domain Eukaryota; kingdom Metazoa; phylum Chordata; class Mammalia; order Carnivora; family Phocidae; genus Neomonachus; species Neomonachus schauinslandi. The sequence goes on from NC_058408.1 coordinate 70,230,373, forward strand.
AGAACATTCCGTCCCAAAGCAACAGAATACACATTCTTCTCTAGTGCCCATGGAACATTCTCCAGAATAGATCCCATCCTAGGTCATAAATCAGGTCTCAACCGGTACCAAAAGATTGGGATCATTCCCTGCCTATTTTCAGACCACAATGCTTTGAATCTAGAACTCAATCACAAGAGGAAAGTCAGAAAGAACTCAAATACATGGAGGCTAAAGAGCATCCTACTGAAGAATGAATGGGTCAACCAGGAAATTAAAGAAGAATTAAAAAGTACATGGAAACCAATGAAAATGAAAACAAATCTATTCAAAATCTTTGGGATGCAGCAAAGGCCGTCCTAAGAGGAAAGTATATAGCAATACAAGCCTTTCTCAAGAAGCAAGAAAGGTCTCAAGTACACAACCTAACCCTCCACCTAAAGGAGCTGGAGAAAGAACAGCAAATAAAGCCTAAACCCAGCAGGAGAAGAGAAATCATAAAGATCAGAGCAGAAATCAAGGAAATAGAAACTAAAAGAACAGTAGAACAGATCAATGAAACTAGGAGCTGGTTCTTTGAAAGAATTAACAAGATTGATAAACCCCTGGCCAGACTTATCAAAAAGAGAAGAGAAATGACCCAAATCAACAAAATCATGAATGAAAGAGGAGAGATCACAACCAACACCAAGGAAATACAAACAATTATAAGAACATATTATGAGCAACTCTGTGCCAGCAAATTAGATAACCTGGAAGAAATGGAGGCATTCCTAGAGATGTATCAACTACCAAAACTGAACCAGGAAGAAATAGAAAACCTGAACAGACCTATAACCACTAAGGAAATTGAAGCAGTCATCAAAAATCTCCCAAGAAACAAAAGCCCAGGGCCAGATGGCTTCCCAGGGGAATTCTACCAAACATTTCAAGAACAATGAATACCTATTCTTCTGAAACTGTTCCAAAAAATAGAAATGGAAGGAAAACTTCCAAACTCATTTTATGAGGCCAGCATTACCTTGATCCCAAAAGCAGACAAAGACCCCATCAAAAAGGAGAATTACAGACCAATATCCCTGATGAACATGGATGCAAAAATTCTCACCAAAATACTAGCCAATAGGATCCAACAGTACATTAAAAGGATTATTCACCACGACCAAGTGGGATTTATCCCTGTCCTAAGGTTGGTTCAACATCCGCAAATCAGTCAATGTGATACAATACATTAACAAAAGAAAGAACAAGAACCATATGATCTGCTCAATAGATGCAGAAAAAGCTTTTGACAAATTACAGCATCGTTTCTTGATCAAAACTCTTCAGAGTATAGGGATCGAGGGAGGGTACATACCTCAATATCATAAAAGCCATTTATGAAAAACCTACAGCGAATATCATTCTCAATGGGGAAAAACTGAGAGCTTTCCCCGTAAGGTCAGGAACGCGGCAGGGATGTCCACTATCACCACTGCTATTCAACATAGTATTGGAAGTCCTAGCCACAGCAATCAGACAACAAAAAGAAATAAAAGGCATCCAAATTGGCAAAGAAGAAGTCAAACTCTCACTCTTTGCTGATGATATGATACTTTATGTGGAAAACCCAAAAGACTCCACCCCAAAACTGCTAGAACTCATATAGGAATTCAGTCAAGTGGCAGGATATAAAATCAATGCACAGAAGTCAGTGGCATTCCTATACATCAACAACAAGACAGAAGAAAGAGAAATTAAGGAGTCGATCCCATTTACAATTGCCCCCAAAACCATAAGATACCTAGACATAAATCTAACCAAAGAGGCAAAGGATCTGTACTCAGAAAACTATAAAATACTCATGAAAGAAATTGAGGAAGACACAAAGCAATGGAAAAACGTTCCATGCTCATGGATTGGAAGAACAAGTATTGTGATGATGTCAATGCTACCTAGAGCAATCTACACATTCAATGCAATCCCCATCAAAATACCATCCACTTTTTTCAAAGAAATGGAACAAATAATCCTAAAATTCTTATGGAACCAGAAAAGACCCCGCATAGCCAGAGGAATGTTGAAAAAGAAAAGCAAAGCCGGCGGCATCACAATTCCGGACTTCCAGCTCTATTACAAAGCTGTCATCATCAAGACAGCATGGTACTGGCACAAAAACAGACACATAGATCAATGGAACAGAATAGAGAGCCCAGAAATGGACCCTCACCTCTATGGTCAACTCATCTTTGACAAAGCAGGAAAGAATGTCCAATGGAATAAAGACAGTCTCTTCAACAAATGGTGTTGGGAAAATTGGACAGCCCCATGCAGAAGAATGAAACTGGACCATTGCCTTACACCACACACAAAAATAGACTCCAAATAGTTGAAAGACCTCAATGTGAGACAGGAGTCCATCAAAATCCTAAAGGAGAACACAGGCAGCAACCTCTTTGACCTCAGCCGAAGCAACTTCTTCCTAGAAACATCGCCAAAGGCAAGGGAAGCAAGGGCAAAATGAACTATTGGGACTTCATCAAGGTAAAAAGCTTTTGCAAAGCAAAGAAAACAGTCAACAAAAGCAAAAGACAACCGACAGAATGTGAGAAGATATTTGCAAATGACATATCAGATAAAGGGCTAGTATCCAAAATGTATAAAGAACTCATCAAACTCAACACCCAAAGAACAAAGAATCCAATCAAGAAATGGGCAGAAGACATGAACAGACATATCTCCAAAGAAGACATCCAAATGGCCAACAGACACATGAAAAAGTGCTCAATATCGCTCGGCATCAGGGAAATCCAAATTAAAACCTCAATGAGATACCACCTCACACCAGTCAGAATCGCTAAAATTAACAAGTCAGGAAACGACAGATGTTGGCGGGGATGCGGAGAAAGGGGAACCCTCCTACACTCTTGGTGGGAATGCAAGCTGGGGCAGCCACTCTGGAAAACTGTATGGAGGTTCCTCAAAAAGTTGAAAATAGAGCTACCATATGATCCAGCAATTGCACTACTGGGTATTTACCCCAAAGATACAAAAGTAGGGATCCGAAAGGGTACGTGCACCCCGATGTTTATAGCAGCAATGTCCACAGTAGCCAAACTGTGGAAAGAGCCAAGATGTCCATCGACAGATGAATGGATCAAGAAAAAGTGGTATATATATACAATGGAATATTATGCAGCCATCAAAAGGAATGAGATCTTGCCATTTGCAACGACGTGGATGGAACTGGAGGGTATTATGTTGAGTGAAATAAGTCAAACAGAGAAAAACATGTATCATATGATCTCACTGATATGAGGAATTCTTAATTGCAGGAAACAAACTGATGGTTGCTGGAGTGGGGTTGGGGTGGGAGGGATGGGGTGACTTTGTGATAGACACTGGGGAGGGTATGTGCTCTGGTAAGTGCTGTGAATTGTTCAAGACTGTTGAATCTCAGATCTGTACCTCTGAAACAAATAATGCAATATATGTTAAGGATAAAAAAAGAAGAAGTAGAAGGTAGCGGGAGGGGAAGAATGAAGCGGGGGAAATCGGAGCGGTAGATGAACCATGAGAGACAATGGACTCTTAAAAACAAACTGAGGGTTCTAGAGGGGAGGGGGTTGGGTGGATGGGTTAGCCTGGTGGTGGGTATTGAGGAGGGCACATTCTGCATGGAGCAGTGGGTGTTATGCACAATGAATCATGGAACACTTCATCTAAAACTAATGATGTAATGTATGGGGATTAACATAAGAATAAAAAGTTAAAAAAAAAAAAAGATGGTTTCCTTGGTTCTTTTTTTTTCCCCCCAAGATTTTATTTATTTGACAGAGAATGAGACACAGAGAGAGAGGGAACACAAACAGGGGGAGTGGGAGAAGGAGAAGCAGGCTTCCAGCTTAGCAGGGAGCCCAATGCGGGGCTCGATCCCAGGACTCTGGGACCATGACTTGAGCCAAAGGCAGACGCTTAATGACTGAGCCACCCAGGTGCCCTGGTTTCCTTGGTTCTAAGTTTTGCGAGTTTTACTGTTACATGCCGGGGTGTGTTGGCCCCTTTTCTTTGATCTTGGGAGGGGTCCTCTCTGCCTCTAGGACACAAATATTTGTTTCATTCCCCAGATGAGGGAAGTTCTCAGGTGTAGTTTGCTCAAATATATCTTCTAGTCCTCTCTCTCTCTCCACCCCCTCCTGGATTCCAGTAATTCTGACATTGGAATGTTTCATGGTGTCACTTATTTCCCTGATTCTATTTTCATGGATTCTGAGTTATTTTTCCCTGGCCTCCTCTTTTCCCTTTTTCTTTATTATCTGGTCTTCTAGGTCACTAATTTGTTTTTCTACCTCACTTACCCTAGCTGTTAGATTATCTAGATTAGATTGGATCTCATTGATAGCATTTTTAAATTCTGCCAATTCAGCTTTCATTTCTCCCATTAGAGACTCTATTTTTGCCACTGATTGATTTCTCCATTCTAGCTATTGTCTTCACAATTGCTAGCCTGAATTCCATCTCCGACAGCTTGGTTATATCTGAATCCACTTGTAAATCTGTGGCATAAATCATAATCTCTGAGTCTTTCCTATTTTGGGGGTTCCTCCTCCTAGTTATTCTATTGAAGGTTAGTTGAGGGAATGTATTGAGTCCAAATTATTGACCAAACCCAAGCAAGATGCACCTGTTTTATAGGGTCCTTAGAGTTGCTGGCCTCTTGTTCTCCAAGCCTGTCTTCCGGGGGAGGGGCCTGCCATGCTGTTACTCAGGCAACCCTGTTTGGGCAGTGTTGCCCTGCCCCCTGTGGTGGGGGATGGGCTGAGTGAAAACCGGTTTTGGGGGGCTTTTTTTCTCTGGTGGCTTTCCCTCTGGGCTTTCCACGTCTCTTCCGAGAGTCAGAGCAAAAGAGACCGTTTCCAACCCTCTGCCTCAGAGCAGAGAGATCGCCGTCTGTTCTTCAGTGAGCTCTCCAAGTCACACCATCTATGTTTCTGTCCATGCTGCTATAAACTGCAGCATCCTGGGTTGTGCGCCCCTTAGCAGGGCTCCTAGTTCTTGCCTCCAAGTAAGTGCCCGTCTCTGCCCATTGTGCTTCTAAAACCGCCAGCCGTCCCCAGTTTGCAGGGCCCCGCTGCTCTGGTTTCTCTCTGGTGGTTTGCCCTAAAGTCCTTTCCCTGCAGCTACCAGTCTGCGAGGCTGTGCCCCGTCCCTAGCGCAGGAGGCTATCGCTCACCGGCGATGTAGGATCCCAATGGCTGGCTCCCTCCCCCTGCCGTTTATCCTCCAATATCTGCCTGTGGAATCACTACTCCCGGATTCCTACCTCGAAACCAACCGCCTGCAATATCTGTTTGTAGAGATCCAGATCTATCTTCTTACATCTCAGGCTGATTTCGTGGGTCATCAGAGTCATCTGATAGATAACCAGCTCAATTCCAGGGACCGGTTGGAATAGAGTCTCCTACTCCTCTGCCATCTTTTCCCCCCAATATTGCTGGTTAAATATTAAATTAGTTAATATCCCAAAAGACCATAAACCATACCATTGTAGTTATTTGTTCCATTGGTCAGAAGTGATTTGCATCTCTGTTAAATAAAAATCAAGAAATTAACCTAGACCCTAGAGAATTGTATTATAGACAGACAATAAAAAGTCATACCAGCACCTCACTGAAAACACATCCAAGAATGTATTTTCTTTCTGTATATTTTGAATATCTTTTGTGATAGCCTTTGTAGGAAAGTACATTTCCAGAAGATAGACATTTCTATCTAATTTTGGCTTAAAGGTTTTTAAGAGTTAGGTGAAAGAAATAAGTGAAAGCAGTTTGTAAACTAAAATGCAGATATCAGATTCATTGTTTTTCTTCATAAATGTAAATACTCTGTGAAATAAACCTGTTTTTGTTAGTTTTGATCATGTAAATTATGTGTTTCTATGTAATAAAGTTATTACATAAATTCCTCTCAGCGAAGCTTGTAGAGCAATCTCCTGTTCTCTGCAGAGCTGCACCCACAACCCCGAAGCTTTTCTCAAGAGACACTCTTTCCTTTGCTGTAAAATTGAAGTGTGTGGTCAGTTTTTCTGGATCGCCCGCCATGTCTGCATTTTGCAAAGCGTAGATTTTGTGAACTCTCCTTTGCAGTCAGGGAATTGTCACATTTATGTATTTGTATTGCTTTCATTCCAGTAAATTACTGATGATCACATACTGGCACGTGTGTCATTAAGGATACAGTTGAGAAATCCCATAACACATTTGCCAGCCCTTGGTGTTGTACAGCAGGAATGACCATTTCTTACAGAATTACTCTCCATAAGCCCCCGCAGTTGACCTTATGGATTAAAAGGTCAGGGCTGGAAGGCAATGTCCACTCTTGATCAAAGAAAGAAAGAATAGAGAAAGATACAAGTAATAGTCTAACTCCTCTTTGATAGAACTTTTCCAGGCCGGAAATGAGACCGGCATGCTGCAAATGTCAAATCCACATCCAATGCTTTCTGACAGATGAAGAATAATAATAGTTACAAAATTATTGAGAAAGTTAAGGTTTCATTTGTAACCTCTACATACCCCATTTGCAAGCCTCCCTTCACTTTTGTATCCTTATTCACTGTGGAACTTTGATGTCTAATATAAATGAGCATAAAATGCAAGCCTGTGAGGATCAGGTAGATAATTAATCATTTTCATGAGTTCTATAAATGATGATGGGCTTTGAGGGAAATTTGAATTGCACATTCGTGTACATGTCTTTCAAGGCATGAACATTTTCGTCAGGTTTTTCTGGTTGTGGTCATGCTTCTTTGTGAGCTATATATTGCCAGAAATTTCAGTTATTCAAGAGAAACTAGAAATCTCAATTTGAAGTGAAATATCCTCAGTTTTAAAATTGGCCTAATCTGGGTGCCTGGGTGGCTCAGTCAGTTAAGCATCTGCCTTTGGCTCAGGTCATGATCTCAGGGTCCTGGGATCGAGTCCCGCATTGGGCTCCCTGCTCAGCAAGGAGTCTGCTTCTCCCTCTGCCTCTACTGCTCCCCCTGCTTATGCTCTCTCTCTCTCTCTCAAATGGGTAAATTAAATGTTAAAAAAAGTAAAATTGGCCTACTTTTCATAAAACTTAAATAATGGTCAAATAAAATGTATCTGTCCAAAATATAGTCATGCCTTTATTCATCTTAAATCTTGAAATTGTTATTCATGGAACCCACATGGACAAATTTAGAAAAAATACTTATTTCTGTCTCAAAGAGTTAAAAAATTCACTTAATATTCAAGGACCCGGAGCAGGATTTAAAAATGAACGAAAATTATTTTATCACAACAGCACAATATTTAAATGATTAAAATAAACTTATCTATAGAAAATACCCGAGTAAATTTGCAACAATTTGTAATTACATTTAAGAAGTAAAATCATGGGATGCCTGGGTGGCTCAGCCAGGTAAGCATCTGCCTTCAGCTCAGGCCATGACCTCAGGGTCCTGGGATCGAGTCCCGCATCGGGCTCCCTGTTCAGCGGGAAGTCTGCTTCTCCCTCTCCCTCTGCCTGCTGCACCTCCTGTTTGTTCTCTCTCTCTCTTTTTCAAATAAATAAATAAAATCTTTAGAAAAAAAGAAGTAAAATTAAACATTTTCCCAAACATGTTTTTCATTCATCTTTCCCACATTGATTTAAAAATCCCCTTCCATGGAGAGGTGGATTAAGATATTTGGTGATTATGTTTCGTAGTATAATGTGTCCAAATGCTTTGGTTGAAATGTTCTGTCAATTTAGGTAAAAATCCGATGGCCTGGAATCTGCATTAGTACAGCAGGGCCACACTGAATTCACCGAGGTCGCAGTGACCACTGACAGTGAGTAAATCTAGGAAAGCTTATAGGAGCAGCGTCCCCGGATGCTCTTCCAGAAGCTGTGCTTAAGTGAATGTGTGCCATCTGCTGTTTTGGCCCTGACTGCTGTCACCTCTTGTACAGACTATATATCCTTCCCCTCGCCAGGCACTGTTTCCAGGCTCACAACAGCTATGATATTTAGTCCAAGTACTTTCCCCTGATGACAATCCTGGGCCAAGTTAATTAACCTCTTAAGACTCAGCCACCTCATTTATTCTGTTTTTTTTTTTTTTTTAAAGATTTTATTTATTTATTTGAGAGAGAGAGAATGAGAGAGAGAGCACATGAGAGGGGGGAGGGTCAGAGGGAGAAGCAGGCTCCCTGCCGAGCAGGGAGCCTGATGCGGGACTCGATCCAGGGACTCCAGGATCATGACCTGAGCCGAAGGCAGTTGCTTAACCAACTGAGCCACCCAGGCGCCCACTTATTCTGTTTTTTAAGCATCCAAATGCTACAATTTTAGCTTCTATTCCTGAAAAGTAATTTTAAATGTATGTCATAGGAAGTAGATGATATTTTGGTAGGGTCATATCACCTCTGGGAAAATTAGAAATAATATAATCACAGTAGAAAGGCACTTTTGGTGAGGCATAGAAGTACGGTGCCATTGAAGTAAGAAAATATCGCCTTTCTAACATATTTTGTGCCTCAATCCCCTTAGATAAGGTCAGATTTTACTTATTTAATCAATCAGGCACTTCAGTGATTTAATGGGGAAGGAGTTGGAAAAGGCTCAACTGGCGGATAACCATTTTACAAACAAGTCTAACTGGTCTTTAGTCTCTTTTTAAGATCCGCAAAGAACAGTTTATGATTTATTATTTAATATAAATAAATAAATAAATAATCATTAGAGAAAAGTGGTAAATATGGGAAGACCGAAGAAGCCTAAAATGCCCATCACTCTACCTTTCAGTTATAAATGCAATGGTCATAGTAGATGTAGTGGATTGTGGCAGAGTTTGTGGTACATCTCTGATGGTTATTAGTGTTGGTGTAGCTCACACTTAGACTAATTTAGTTTTCACTTAGCTTTGTACTAGAGACATCATGTCATGTAATTTTTGAAGTTCCAACGAACCACAAAACTTATACAGCCTGAAACAAATTACCAAAACTTTAGTAACTTAAAACAATATAAATAGTTATTTTATAGTTAGGAGGTCAGAAGCCTGCAGTGAGTTTGGAACCTGGTGTTTCTTCCAGAGACTGTAGAGGAGAATCCGAATCCTTGCGTTTCTGACTTCTGGAGGCAGCCTTCCTTCCTTCCTGAGCCTGTGACTGCCCCCGCACCCCCCCCCGCCTTCCCCATCTGTAGCCTGGCATTTTTCCTGCTCTGACCTGCCTTTTCCCCATCTGCACTCTTGTGATTCCGTCAGGCCTTCCCAGGTAGGGTAATCCAGGATAGTCACCCAATTTCAAAACCCTTCACTCAATTTCACCTACAGAGTTCCTTCTACCATGGAATCTGCCTTAATAACAGGTTCTGGGATTAGAACCTTATTATCTCTGGGGCTGTTACTCAGTGCACAGCACAGCCCTGTATGTGACATTGTTTCCTCATTGTCATAAATAACACTGTTTTTGACAGGTGCATGCATATACTTTTCTTTTTTTCAGATAACTTTATGAAATGATTTACTTTGTTTTGCTTTCAGAGTAGATCTTTAGAAGTGTAACTATTTAGTAAAATTATAGAAAATTATGATCCTAAATCAATGTATCCAAATTACTTTAAAAAATATTTATTTATTAGAGAGGGAGAGCATAAGTGGAAGGGACAGAGGAGGGAGAATCTCAAGCAGACTCCACACTGAGCATGGAGCTGGATGTGGGGCTCGATCCCATGACCCTGAGATCATGACCTGAGCCAAAACAGGAGTTGGATGCTCTACCGACTGCACCACCCAGGCGCCCCTCCACATCACTTTTTAAAAAACCACACGGGTTTCCCTTCCTCACTGTCAGGTAGGAGAGTTTCAGAAATGAGGTGTGAGGTATAAATGATTGAAAGACGATGAGCTGTTAAATGGGCTGACAGACGGTTGTGTTGGTGGGTTGATTCCTCCCCACAACCATCCCCTTTCCTTCCTGCACACTTCATTTTGTGGCCACTCTGACATGCGAGGCACAGAGCGTGACTTGTGGTGCATCCCTCCCCGGTCCTCTCCTCTAAACCATTTCAGAGGCCACCTCTACTGCTGGAAGTGCCAGCGGAAGTCTCGGTAACGAGCCCCTGCTTGCCCTTCAGGTCTGCCTGCTTGTCAGGACATCAGTACTACTTGGAAGACCTTTTCTACTTTACAGATGGCATCACATCTTAATACTAAATACCTAATCCTAAATACTAAAATTCACAGATCTGCCCACCTAGAGATGATGTTCCAGATAAACTAACATTTTAATTTAGAAGGAAAAAAAAATGCAAAGGGAATTTTAGAAATATCATATATTACTTTGAACCTTCCTTTTACCCCATGGTGATAAAATCCTTTCTATTAATTAATGAAATCATTTTTTAACTTTTTTAAATTTGAAATAGTTATACATTCACAGAAAACTGCAACAGTAGTTCAGAGATGGCCTGTGTACCCTTCATTTTTATTTTCCCAGCAAAGTACATACCTGCAGTAGACCATCAGGCCCAGGAAGCTGGCACCGTCTTGTGAGCAGAGACAGCACAAGCCGGGCTGTGTGGAGTGTGGTGTTTTCTGGGCTTGTCGGTAGCACATCTTCCGGAGCCTGTGGGATAGCAGTGCTCCTGGAGTTGTGTTTATCTTCTCTTAGACCCCCATAGTTCACGAACTATATTCAGCAGACAAAACTCATTACTGTTATATTATCTCTGGGATTTCTTCATAAGTCATTTGCAGTGTGAGGAGCCAATATTAATTTTAAAGTACAAATAGATCTTGAAGGAGGTTCCCAGGCAATAGGGAGCCTTGAATATATTAATCATCATTTTTTAAAAGCTTTTAAATCTTTTGAAAGGTTGTAGGTTGGAATAATGCCTCGTGAACCACCATATTTAACATTCTGTGACTGCATTCATTTGAGGTCTGAACATGAAGTTCTGGGGAGTTTGCTTATGATATGCCTGACTTGACAGTTCTCTTTAATCAACTTGGCAACATCACTGTCCTTCCAAGAGAAAACAATCTCGTTAAGTAAAATTATGTTCTACTTTATTTAAGTGAAACTAGTGATTCTTACTTCAAAGATAAGCAATAAAATCATGATCTGAAGAATGTATCTTTCTAGGAATGAGACAGTACTGTTTGATCCACGCCCTTGTGTATAATCAGAGGAAAACCTTTATTTGTGACTGTCAGAGCATGTGGAGGCTCCATGACCTCACAGGGCATCTTGATTTAAGCGTGAGTGTCTAACAATTATCTTTGCCTCTTTCTTCTTTTCTAAATATGCAAAGTTCTTTATGGAAAAATATAAGAAAGAGGTGAACTAATTGCTAGATTCTTAGATACTTTATGTAAAAGCTTGTGAAAAGATAAATGATTGCCTTAGGAACAGTGCTAAGTTGGGAAGAAAACCTATCCTACCTTGTAATTCTCTTTGTAATGAAAGATCTACACTTTGCTCCTCGTAACAATGCTCTCTTTCTCTTAAATTTATTCTCCCCTGGATTTGTAACAATCCCTTAGCATTTTCTTTTAAAAGATTTTATTTATTTGAGAGAAAGAGAGAGAGAAGGAGCAGTGGGGAGGGTTAGAGGGAGGGAGAAGCAGTTTCCTTGCTGAGCAGGAAGCTCGATGCGGGTCTCAATCTCAGGACCCTGGGATCATGACCTGAACTGAAGGCAGACGCTTAACTGACTGAGCCACCCAGGCAGCCATACCTGAACACTTTTAAAAAGCAATGATATGAATCTCTTGGGACTTTTTGAGGATATGTACTGGTACATTATTTTATTTAAAAATATATTTTGAATATCTAGTGTATGATAGGCACTGTGGTTTAGACCCCAAACAATTATTAGCCACCCACTTTTGGTTCTCACTGTTCATGCCTCTTTACTATGCAGCTTAAGCACACAACTGGAGGTTCAGATATCTATCACTTTTCTTGGCAGCCTCCATTCCTTGGTTCTTTGATTTGCACCTCAAGTCTGATGCCATGCACGCACGTGCACACACATACACACACACCGTTTCCTTCTGTAAAATTGTTGGAAATGAATGAGTGTTAATTACAGTATGTAAGAGGTCATGCATCCAAATATTTTAATCGTGTTTCAGATTCAATGTGATGTCTGTGACAAATCACAGGTATTTATAGTTGATGATCGATGATGCTTAATGCTACTCTGGAGTGTAGAGCCTTGGTAACAGTAACATAGGGTTTATCTAGAAATAGTGTCTGTTGCAACTAGAGAGACGCTAAGGAAGACATCACTTTTATGTAAATAAGCAAATAGCTTTTTAAAATTTAATAATGAACAGTTTCCTCCAAAATACAGATACATACATGCATACATAATTCTTATAGGATTGTTTAGAAATTAGCACGTGCAGAGAGCATGAAGTAGGCTCATTAGTTTCTGTGTGTGTGTGTGTTCTTAGCTTGACACGGATTTCTAGAAGGACCACCAATGTTTTAGGTTCCTTCTAGGTGTTCAGTACTATACTAAAATATTCTGAAAAAAAGTCATGAAACAGAGTTTGTCTTTGAGGTATACATTTAGTTTATTTTGAGGTTTTAAAAAAGCCACATGAAATGAATAGTGAAAAATATGGTTTTATATTAAATAAGAAAGAACTTTTGTTATAAACAGCAGTCCCCAGCATTGCTCCCCATCCCTACTTACTAAATCTGTCGAGCTAGTTTCTACTGTCCTGGAACAGGATAAATAAAAGAGACCTTTTAGTCAGTAGAGCCCTAGATTTTATCAGCTACTGACAGTGCCCAGGAACGGGATCTGCGTAAACTCCTGACCACATTTCACTCCATGTGGGGGCTCTTCCATGTCCTAGACCTCTGTTTACACAAGCTGCTTCAGGCCCACCTCACTCCTCCACAGCTGTCTGACTACCCTTCAACCATGGGCACGGAGGCCGCATGGGGGTGAGGGCACATTCTTTTCTAGAACTAAAGGACTCTCACTGCTGCCTGTTACTCATCCCCTTATTCTGGGTTGTGGGAGTGCAGACGGCTTTGCTATCATTCTGGGTTTCTTTTATGTGCCAGAACTCTGCTTTGCACGTAGTTGACATTTAAGAAATGTTTGAAAGAATGTAAGAAATAAGCCTACTTCATTTCTAAGTGAGTGCTCTTCAAGATTGTGTCATAATTGTCTAATTTTCAAATTTCCGGGGAGCTTATAAATCACATCATCTACTCATTTGATTGTACTAATGAAAAGTTTAATAACTTGTCAAAGGGAAACATAATTAGTTAAGTGAAAACTTTACAACTTATTTCCAAGGAGCCTTTCTATTCCTTTTGAGACTAACTCTTTATTTTCTCAGGATCATTCCTATAGAATTCTCAAGCTCCACTCACATGACTCTCCTTGAGTTCAGTCTCCTGTCAGTGTTGTCTCTGCAAGCTTTTCCCAGCCGCACAACATGCTGCGCGTACTTAGCTTTGATCATCTGGACAGCTCGGGTCACTTTCACATGGAATCATCCCACATGTCTCTGTGTTACAGCCTGTGTTAGCTATGTGCTCTGAAATAATATTCGAGAGTTACTAGGTCAAGATCTACCTGCTGACATGCTGTTTTATTCAGGTCATCTGTCCCACGCACATTGAAGTGAATGTGTTGAAGATTGCCTTAGTTGTAGACATTGGGATATTAACTGTGGATGGTGAACCCTGACCCCATTGGCTTGCTGTTAGGGAGAAATGGTTTCCTGTGGCAGATTCTGAATGGAAAATTTAGTTGGTCTCTGCAGTTCTAAGGAGTTGACTTCAACAGTAATAGAACAGTATAAAGATTGTAAAAAACCATAACGAATTGGAGTTAATTGAAAACAGAATGATTGAAATCCATTTGGCAGAGTTTTAAATATGTGTATGTATTATATACAAAGTAAATATATTGATGATAATATACAGTATTTACTTTTTAAATATTTTTATTTTGTGCATAATTACTGAAATATATTTATTCCAGTAATTTCACTACTTGGACTCTACATTGAAGAAAGCCTTTGAAGTGTTCTCAGATTTAGAGAAGTGATATTTTAGTCACTTAATAAAAGTGACTTTGTAGAAAGAGCCTGAATCTTTTTTTATCATGTGCCTTTTATTTTATTTATTTTATTTTATTATGTTATGTTAATCACCATACATTACATCACTAGTTTTTGATGTAGTGTTCCATGATTCATCGTTTGCGTATAACACCCAGTGCTCCATTCAATACATGCCCTCTTTAATACCCATCACCAGGCTAACCCATCCCCCCCACCTCTCTCTCCTCTAGAACCCTCAGTCTGTTTCTCAGAGTCCATAGTCTCTCATGGTTCGTCTCCCCCTCTGATTTCCCCCCCTTCATTTTTCCCTTCCTGCTATCTTCTTTTTTTAACATATAATGTATTATTTGTTTCAGAGGTACAGATCTGAGATTCAACAGTCTTGCACAATTCACAGCACTCACCATAGCACATACCCTCCCCAGTGTCTATCACCCAGCCACCCCATCCGTCCCACCTCCCACGACTCCAGCAACCCTCAGTTTGTTTCCTGAGATTAAGAATTCCTCGTATCAGTAAGGTCATATGATACATGTCTTTCTCTGTTTGACTTATTTCGCTCAGCATAATACCCTCCAGTTCCATCCATGTCATTGCAAATGGCAAGATTTCACTCCTTTTGATGGCTGCATAATATTCCAGTGTGTGTGTGTGTGTGTGTGTGTGTGTGTGTGTGTGTGTGTGTGTGTATACCACATCTTCTTTATCCATTCATCTGTTGATGGACATCTTGGCTCTTTCCACAATTTGGCTATTGTGGACATTGCTACTATAAACATCGGGGTGCATGTACCCCTTCAGATCCCTACATTTGTATCTTTGGGGTAAATACCCAGTAGTGCAATTGCTGGATCATATGGTAGCTCTATTTTTAACTTTTTGAGGAACCTCCATACTGTTTTCCAGAGTGGTTGCAACAGCTTGCATTCCCACACAGCGTAGGAGGGTTCCCCTTTCTCTGCATCCCTGCCAACATCTGTCGTTTCCTGACTTGTTAATCTTAGCCATTCTGACTGGTATGTGAGGTGGTATCTTATTGAGGCTTTGATTTGGATTTCCCTGATGCCGAGCGATATTGAGCACTTTTTCATGTGTCTGTTGGCCATTTGGATGTCTTCTTTGGAGAAATGTCTGTTCATGTCTTCTGCCCATTTCTTGATTGGATTCTCTGTTCTTTGGGTGTTGAGTTTGATAAGTTCTTTATAGATTTTGGATACTAGACCTTTATCTGATGTCATTTGCAAATATCTTCTCCCATTCTGTCGGTTGTCTTTTGGTTTTGTTGACTGTTTCTTTTGCTCTGCAAAAGGTTTTTATCTTGATGAAGTCCCAATAGTTCATTTTTGCCCTTGCTTCCCTTGCCTTTGGCGATGTGTCTAGGAAGAAGTTGCTGCGGCTGAGGTCGAAGAGGTTGCTGCCTATGTTCTCCTTTAGGATTTTGATGGACTTCTGTCTCACATTTAGGTCTTTCAACCATTTGGAGTCTATTTTTGTGTATGGTGTAAAGAAATGGTCCAGTTTTATTCTTCTGCATGTGGCTGTCCAATCAAAATAGCCTGAATTTCTAAAAGTAAGTTTTTATAATAGTTAAGGAAAATATGTTGGTCATGAGGTCAAATGAGATAATCCAATCGAAGTGTTCATTTACAAATGAATAAAAGGGATAAGATACTTAATGAACATTCATTATCTATTAGTTCTTATCATTAATACCATACAATAGCTATCACAAAATATAGTTTTTAAGAGAAGTTTTCAAAAGGTGAAAAATATAATTATATCTACAGCCAAAAAAAGATTTAAAAATGGTTTTTGACAAATGACATAAATTTGAAAATAGAGGCATTGGAACAGGCTGGGAGGAAACACGTTGAGGTCTTACTAGTGGATGTGTCTGCAAACTCAGATGCTTTTTGCTCTTTTATGTATAGTTCACCGTGTCCTACAATATTCCTGTAGAAAAATAGGCATAATTTTTAAAATTAAGGAAAAGCACTGCTATAATTAGAACTTAAGATTACCATGGTGGCTACAATTCAGTATAATTTATTGTCTCATATATTGTGGTGAAGATTACATGGATTTTATTACTTAATTCTTATTCTATAACATAGCATAAATGTGTTACAACACAGTATGGTTTTATCTCCTTCTAATACCATTGGGGAAATAAATGATAAAATAAATGACTTCTTAAGATAACACTGTATTATGTTTAGGGCAGAATTTAAACTCAGGTGAGGTTGCCAGATCTAGCAAATAAAAACACATTTTGTTGACAAAAAATAAATATAATGGAAATGGAAAATAATACGATCACTCTGGAGAAATGTGTGGCAGTTTCTTACACTGTTAAACATATAGTTAGCATCTACTCCAGCCGTTTCACTACTGTGTTTACTCATGAAGGATAAATGTGTGTGTCCATGCAAAACTTGTACATGGATGTTTCTAGCAGGCTAATTTTTTTTTTAAAGATTTTAATTATTTATTTGACAGAGAAAGACACAGCGAGAGAGGGAACACAAACGGGGAGTGGGAGAGGGAGAAGCAGACTCCCTGCCGAGCAGGGAGCCCGATGCGGGACTCGATCCAGGGACTCCAGGATCATGACCTGAGCCGAAGGCAGTCGCTTAACCAACTGAGCCACCCAGGCGCCCTCTAGCAGGCTAATTTTTATTAGCCAAAATCTGGAAACAACTCAGATGCTCATCAAATGGTGAATCAATAAACAAATTGTGGTACATTCATACAAGGAAATCCTTTTCAGCAATAATGAGGAATAAAAGGACTGTTGATACAACAAGGTAAATGGACCTCAAAATAATTTTACTGTGAAGAAGACACAACCTCCCCCAAATGTACAAAACCCATGATTCCATTTACATAAAGTTCTACAAACCTAAACTAACTTACAGTGACCGAAAACAGGTCAGTAAAAACATGGTGCAAGTATGTTCTAGAATTGGAAATACCAATTTCCTCTGTTTTCACTTTATTTTTGACAGGACACAGGTACAATTAAACAACATTGATATACTTAGATTATCTTAATTAAAATAAGATGAATTAGTTTTCCTCCGCATTTTTATGGGAAAATACTATATTTTGACTTTCTAGCAGTCTCAGCTCTGTGGCCTTCTTCAGTACAGACGTAGAAGCTTTAGGTCCTTTGTGTGGCTCTGGAGCTGGGAATTCTAATTCCTCAACTCATCCTTTTCTTTCTCCACTTTGTCCCCAGTGTTAGAAGCAACCAGTCCATCTTATTATACTTATTACTTTAACAGATATCTTGGAATGTATCCTAAACACAGTCACCAGGCCCCTGTTTCTTGTAAGTATTTGATTAGAAGCATCCACTAGTGATATTTTGTGGGTCTCTATTGCCAGATCCCATGATACACGTATCTCAGTGATCTCTTTACCACCAGAAGTAGATTCATGAGTGACTTTAGATCTAATCAGACTAGAAGGCCAGTTCCAGAACACCTAGATCTAACGTGGGAATTCATCCTTAAACTTTTGTTCTTCTATAACCAGCCCCTCAGTACCAAGTCTGTAGTAGGTTTCTCCAGAGAAACAGAACCAGTGGGGGACATATATAATATTTTACTTATATTTTAGATCACATTTTATATTTAAATATAGAAAGAGATTTATTATTTTAGAAATTGACTCACCCAGTTATGGAGACTGTCAAGTCCAACCCCCCCAAATCTGTAGGGTAGAGCCCGGCCCGGCCGATGCTTCCGATCGGCTGTGGAGGCTGCCTGCTACTGGGACAGTAAGCCTGCGTTGCTGACTAAGTCTGAAGGCAGCCTGCTGGGAAGTTCTATCTTTCTTTCTTTCTTTCTTTCTTTTTTTTTAAAGATTTTATTTATTTATTTGACAGAGAGAGAGAGATAGCGAGAGCAGGAACACAAGCAGGGGTAATGGGAGAGGGAGAAGCAGGCTCCCCACCAAGCAGGGAGCCTGGTGCGGGGCTCGATCCCAGGACTCTGGGATCATGACCTGAGCCAAAGGCAGACGCTTAACGACTGAGCCACCCAGGTGCCCCTGGGAGTTTCTCTCTGTTGCTCGGGGGAGGCTGGTCTTTTTGTGATATTCCGACTCGCAGCTGATGGGAGGTGAGGCCCACGGTATGGGAGGCAATCAGCTTTACTCAAGGATTCCTAACTTAGATGTTAATCTCATCTGAAAATACCCTCACAGAAACACCCAGAATAGCATTTGACCAAATATCTGGACACCTCACAAATACTACAGCAGACCAGAAAAACAAATGAGGAGTTTTCTTGGCTTGAACCTTTTACTGGGAGCCTACTTTAGCGCTAATGTGTAACTCACACTGTTAACCTGGGATGAACCCAAGAATAAGTTGAATCATAAAGATACTACTTTCAAAGACAAGTAAAACTTTCATTGATATATAATCAGGAGATTTCACTATGGCTTTTTCAAGGATAGATACAGATTAAATCAAATGAAAAGGATTTAGGTACTAAGGCTTAGGTTTTTTTTTTTTTTTAAAGATTTTATTTATTTTTGGACTGAGAGAGACACAGCGAGAGAGGGAACACAAGCAGGGGGAGTGGGAGAGGGAGAAGCAGGCTTCCCGCAGAGCTGGGAGCCCGACGCGGGGCTCGATCCCAGGACCCTGGGATCATGACCTGAGCTGAAAGCAGACGCTTAACGACTGAGCCACCCAGACACCCCCTAAGGCTTAGGTTTTAAAACTTAAGCCATGAAGTTGAAAGAGGCCTGTTGAAAGTTTGAAGGCGAAAGAACAAAACTAAAGTTCAGATAAAATACGTTACACAAGTTACTAAGAGCCACCAAAGGACTTTACATTCAGATTTTTACATTTTAATGAGCTTAGAATTTTACTGCTTGGAAAAATTAAGACAGTAGAGGAAAATTCAGTGTATCAGTGTATCTATGTTCATCTCTTCAGCACTCTGTCTAGAATAGATTCACATAGACTAACTTAGATGATCACTTCATATGCCTGACCCCCTTACTGTAATTTTCTCAAGGGTCAAGATTTTCACTAATTCACCCCCAGCATTTTGGACACAGTACTGACTCTATAATAATCATCCAATTAGAATCGACAAATTAACTTGAAAAAATTGGGCCAAATTTACCACCTAAAATATGAAATGTTCTTGGGCCACCTGGGTGGCTCAGTTGGTTAAGCATCCAACTCTTGATCTCAGCTCAGGTCTTGATCTCAGAGTCATTGAATTCAAGCCCCACATTGGGCTCCATGTTGGCGTGGAGCCTACCTAAAATCTGAAATGTTCCTATTTTAATTAGATTGACTAAAAGATGAGGTATTATTGTTCAACTCCATTCCTATTAGAAATGTGTAATTTCCCTCTCTAGGACCTGAAATGGTGACTTTTGGAAGGAGGACTCTTAACAGATTGCAGATAGAACCCTTCATTTTTCAGATTACTGAGGTTCAGAGAAGGGCAGTGTTTGGCTAGATTAAAACTCGAATGGTCAGAGTCTAATCCTAATGCTTTCTAAACTAACCCAAGATGTTTCTATTCATGAATTTTTAGAATATGTCACAGATCACTGTGATTATTATATTGACATTTTATAAGGCTAAAAGCATGCTTTTAACCTTCAGTTAAATATTTCTAAACTTTTTTTAAATTTTATTTTATTATGTTATGTTAGTCACCATACAATACATCACCAGTTTTTGATGCAGTGATCCACAATTCATTGTTTTCATACAACCCTCAGTGCTCCATGTGGTACATGCCCTCCTTAATACCCATCACCAGGCTAACCCCTCCCCTGAGCCCCTCCCGTCTAAAACCCTCAGTTTGTTTCTCAGAGTCCATAGTCTCTCATGGTTCGTCTCTCCCTCTGATTCCCGCCCCCCATCATTTTTCCCTTCCTTCTCCTAATGTCTTCCATGCCATTCCTTATGTTCCACAAATAAGTGAAACCATATAATTGACTTTCTCTGCTTGACTTATTTCACTTAGCATAATCTCCTCCAGTCGCATCCATGTTGATGTAAAAGTTGGGTATTCATCCTTTCTGATGGCTGAGTAATACTCCATTGTAAATATGGACCACATCTCAAAAAAAAAATCTTAAATGACAATTAATGTAATAGATTTTAGGATCTAAAAGTACTGCTATTTTTTTTTTCTTTTCAAAATTGTGAAACATATTATTCACTGTCTATTAATATTATACTAAATTACCCAAATTCAATGTAGCATAATCTGGTTTTTATTTTAAAGCCAGAATTTTAATAACAGTCTTTACTAATTATGATTCTAAATATAAACACTTCTGCTTTGTTAGGTAAGTGCCTACATTTTCTGACACTGAATCACTGAAACCTGACCTTGAACAAAATCCTCAGTGTGGTGGAGTTTTCATCATCGCCTGCTGTCCTGTCCTGATGCTCTCACAGGACGGATGGCTGTCATCTCGTGAGCCTAGCGCCAAGGCACCTGATGCTGGCCACCCGTGTCTAGCATCGCTACTGTGATCCCTAAGCATTCAGCATGCCAGGCAGCCGCTCGTATTGAAATCTTCAGTACATGAGCTGCCTCTGTTCTGTGTTGCCACTTTTTAGTATTTCCCCAGGGGTTATGACTGATGCAGAGACTTCGAGGAAGTTCTTCAGTAACAAGGCAATTGTCAAAGAAAATAGCATTGCTTTCACAATACAGAAGCATAAAATATATATTAATATACGTTACTTAGTTGATTGTTAAATGTCTTTGGTTTAGAGTTTCATTATTCTGACACTGTGTTGCCATTGATATTTGAGAATGTCATTTCTACTAGTGTAATTCTGAGAAACTGCAGAACAGCCTTACATGTACATATACTTGTACATATAAAAGCAAATAGACATTTGCAGTTCAGTCCTATTGAAAACCTTTTTAAAGAACAGCCCTTTTCCAGGATTAGCTTTAAAACATTTTAGCTAGTTTGGAGATGGAGTCAGCTGTCAGCTTTTTATGTGATCCAGGTGAATAACGTCTCTATAGTTTCTTTGGTAACTCCTGCTCCTTCCCGTCTGCACACATCCGACCTCTCTTTCCCTTTGTTCCTCCCTGACTGTGTCTCCCTCTCTCTCCCCCCACCCTCCCTTTTTCCCCCTCCCCCTCTCAACATCATTATTTATACAAGAGCAGTTCCCAAATAAAGGTCTGAGACATTTCCGTGTATTTACAGTCACACATGGAAAATACTTAAAATGGCACTGTAGCCTGCGTGTGCTTGTCAGTTGTACCAACCGTCTATCCTTCTTCAGACAGACGGTATGCCCATCCAGTTTCTTGGAGTTAATATCTGCTTCATGCAAACATGGTGGTTCTGATGGTGTTTGTTTTGTTGTAGTGTTTTGTTGGCTTGATGTTATTCGACAAAAAGTCATACCATTCTTTCTGCCTCAATTTTTTTTTATCAGTTTCTGAAATTTAATAGGAAACCACTACATTGCATCTTTATCGTTCTTCCTGGATTTAAAATATTACTTAGAACTTTAAATCTCTAATTTAATTGGGAGTTAGAATGACAATGTTGCACTCATACGATCTGGGTTCCAATTTGAGTTCCATCACTTCTGAGTTTTAGGACCTTGAGAAAATGATATTATTTCTCTGAGTCTGTTTCCTTATCTTAGAAATGAAAATAGTAACTCATGCCCGGCACAAATGGAAATTATTCCGGATTTGCCACGTGGTTTAACGTGTGAAAATCCATCAATCGACGTAACACAACAACCAATGGCCTTTTGATGGGTCGACTTGACCGGGGCTGCAGTTACCGGTAATTCAGTCAAACACTAATTATATGCTGTGATGGTATTTTGTAGATGTGACTAAAGTCCACAATCAGTTGACTTTTTATTTTTTTATTTTTTTATTGTTATGTTAATCCCCATACATTACATCATTAGTTTTAGATGAAGTGTTCCATGATTCATTGTTTGTGCATAACACCCAGGGCTCCATGCAGAACATGCCCTCTTTAATACCCATCACCAGGCTAACCCATCCTCCCACACCCTTCCCTCTAGAACCCTCAGTTTGTTTTTCAGAGTCCATCATCTCTCATGGTTCGTCTCCCCCTCCGATTTCCCCCCCTTCATTCTTCCCCTCCTGCTATCTTCTTTTTTTTTTTTTCTTAACATATATTGCATTATTTGATTCATAGGTACAGATCTGAGATTCAACAGTCTTGCACAATTCACAGTGCTTACCAGAGCACATACCCTCCCCAATGTCTATCACCCAGTCACCCCATCCCTCTCACCACACGCCCCACTCCAGCAACCCTCAGTTTGTTTCCTGAGATTAAGAATTCCTCATATCAGTGAGATCATATGATACATGTCTTTCTCTGTTTGACTTCTTCCGCTCAACATAATACCCTCCAGTTACATCCACGTTGTTGCAAATGGCAAGATCTCATTCCTTTTGATGGCTGCATAATATTCCATTGTATATATATACCACTTCTTCTTTATCCATTCATTTGTCGATGCACATCTTGGCTCTTTCCACAGTTTGGCTATTGTGGACATTGCTGCTATAAACATTGGGGTGCATGTACCCTTTCTGATCCCTAGTTTTGTATCTTTGGGGTAAATACCCAGTAGTGCAATTGCTGGATCATATGGTAGCTCTATTTTCAACTTTTTGAGGAACCTCCATACAGTTTTCCAGAGTGGCTGCACCAGCTTGCATTCCCACCAACAGTAGGAGGGTTCCCCTTTCTCTGAATCCCCGCCAACATCTGTCATTTCCTGACTTGTTAATTTTAGCCATTCTGACTGGTGTGAGATGATATCTCATTGAGGTTTTGATTTGGATTTCCCTGATGCCGAGCGATGTTGAGCACTTTTTCATGTGTCTGTTGGCCATTTGGATGTCTTCTTTGGAGAAATGTCTGTTCATGTCTTCTACCCATTTCTTGATTGGATTCTTTGTTCTTTGGGTGTTGAGTATGATCAGTTCTTTATAGATTTTGGATACTAGACCTTTATCTGATGTCATTTGCAAATATCTTCTCCCATTCTGTCGGTTGTCTTTTGGATTTGTTGACTGTTTCTTTTGCTCTGCAAAAGCTTCTTATCTTGATGAAGTCCCAATAGTTCATTTTTGCCCTTGCTTCCCTTGCCTTTGGCGATGTTTCTAGGAAGAAGTTGCTTCAGCTGAGGTCGAAGAGGTTGCTGCCTGTGTTCTCCTTTAGGATTTTGATGGACTCCTGTCTCATATTGAGGTCTTTCAACCATTTGGAGTCTATTTTTGTGTGTGGTGTAAGGAAATGGTCCAGTTTCATTCTTCTGCATGTGGCTGTCCAATTTTCCCAACACCATTTGTTGAAGAGACTGTCTTTTTTCCATTGGACATTCTTTCCTGCTTTGTCAAAGATTAGTTGACCATAGAGTTGAGGGTCCATTTCTGGGCTCTCTATTCTGTTCCATTGATCTGTGTGTCTGTTTTTGTGCCAGAACCATACTGTCTTGATGATGACGGCTTTGTAATAGAGCTGGAAGTCCGGAATTGTGATGCCGCCAGCTTTGCTTTTCTTTTTCAACATTCCTCTGGCTATGTGGGGTCTTTTCTGGTTCCATACAAATTTTAGGATTATTTGTTCCATTTCTTTGAAAAAAGTGGATGGTATTTTGATAGGGATTGCACTGAATGTGTAGATTGCTCTAGGTAGCATTGACATCTTCACAATATTTGTTCTTCCAATCCATGAGCATGGAACGTTTTTCCATTGCTTTGTGTCTTCCTCAATTTCTTTCATGAGTATTTTATGGTTTTCTGAGTACAGATCCTTTGCCTCTTTGGTTAGATTTATTCCTAGGTATCTTATGGTTTTGGGTGCAATTATAAATGGGATCGACTCCTTAATTTCTCTTTCTTCTGTCTTGTTGTTGGTGTATAGGAATACCACTGACTTCTGTGCATTGATTTTATATCCTGCCACTTGACTGAATTCCTGTATGAGTTCTAGCAGTTTTGGGGTGGAATCTTTGGGTTTTCCACATAAAGTATCATATCATCTGCAAAGTGTGAGATTTTGACTTCTTCTTTGCCGATTTGGATGCCTTTGATTTCTTTTTGTTGTCTGATTGCTGTGGCTAGGACTTCTAATACTATGTTGAATAGCAGTGGTGAAGGTGGACATCCGTGCCGCGTTCCTGAACTTAGGGGGGAAGCTCTCAGGTTTTCCCCATTGAGAATGATATTTGCTGTAGGTTTTTCATAGATGGCTTTTATGATATTGAGGTATGTACCCTCTATCCCTATACTATGAAGAGTTTTGATCAAGAAAGGATGCTGTACTTTGTCAGATGGTTTTTCTGCATCTATTGAGAGGATCATATGGTTCTTGTCCTTTCTTAATGTATTGTATCACGTTGATTGATTTGCAGATGTTGAACCAACCTTGCAGCCCAGGGATAAATCCTACTTGGTCGTGGTGAATAATCCTTTTAATGTACTGTTGGATCCTATTGGCTAGTATTTTGGTGAGAATTTTTGCATCCATGTTCATCAGGGATATTGGTCTATAATTCTCCTTTTTGATGGGACCTTTGTCTGGTTTTGGGATCAAGGTAATGGTGGCCTCATAAAATGAGTTTGGAAGTTTTCCTTCCATTCTATTTTTTGGATCAGTTCCATTTCTATTTTTTAACAGTTTTAGAAGAATAGGTATTATTCTTCTTGAAATGTTTGGTAGAATTCCCCTGGGAAGCCATCTGGCCCTGGGCCAGATGATTTTGTTGATTTGGGTCATTTTTCTTTTCTTTTTAATAAGTCTAGCCAGGGTTTATCAATCGTGTTAATTCTTTCAAAGAACAAGCTCCTAGTTTTCTTGATCTGTTCTACTGTTCTTTTAGTTTCTATTTCATTGATTTCTGCTCTGATCTTTATTATTTCTCATCTCCTGCTGGGTTTAGGCTTTATTTGCTGTTCTTTCTCCAGCTCCTTTAGGTGGAGGGTTAGGTTGTGTACTTGAGACCTTTTCTGTTTCTTGAGTAAGGCTTGTATTGCTATATACTTTCCTCTTAGGACTCCATTTGCTGCATCCCAAAGATTTTGAATACTTGTGTTTTCATTTTCATTGGTTTCCATGAATTTTTTTAATTCTTCTTTAATTTCCTGGTTGACCCATTCATTCTTTAGTAGGATACTCTTTAGCCTCCATGTATTTAAGGTATTGCTGACTTTCCTCTTGTGATTGAGTTCCAGTTTCAAAGCATTGTGGTCTGAAAATAGGCAGGGAATGATCCCAATCTTTTGGTACCAGTTGAGACCTGATTTATGACCTAGGATGGGATCTATTCTGGAGAATGTTCCATGGGCACTAGAGAAGAATGTGTATTCTGTTGCTTTGGGACGGAATGTTCTGAATATGTCTGTGAAGTCCATTTGGTCCAGTGTGTCATTTAAAGTCTTTATTTCCTTGTTGATCTTTTGCTTAGACGATCTGTCCATTTCAGTGAGGGGGGTGTTAAAGTCCCCCACTACTATTGTATTGTTGTCGATGTGTTTCTTTGCTTTTGTTATTAATTGCCTTATATAATTGGCTGCTCCCATGTTAGGGGCATAGATATTTACAATTGTTAGATCTTCTTGTTGGATAGACCCTTTAAGTAGGATATAGTTTCCTGCCTCATCTCTTATTACAGTCTTTGGTTTAAAATCCAATTTGTCTGATATAAGGATTGCCACCCCAGCTTCCTTCTGGTGTCCATTAGCATGGTAAATGGTTTTCCACCCCCTCACTTTCAATCTGAGGGTGTCTTTGGTTCTAAAATGAGTCTCTTGCAGACAGCATATCGATGGGTCTTGTTTTTTAATCCAGTCTGATAGCCTGTGTCTTTTGATTGGGGCATTTAGCCCATTTACATTCAGGGTAACTATCGAAAGATAGGAATTTAGTGCCACTGTATTGCCTGTAAGGTGACTGTTACTGTATATTGTCTGTGTTCCTTTCTGGTCTATGTTGCTTTTAGGGTCTCTCTTTGCTTAGAGGACCCGTTTCAAGATTTCCTGTAGGGCTGGTTTTGTGTTTGCAAATTCCTTTAGTTTTTGTTTGTCCTGGAAGCTTTTTATCTCTCCTTTTATTTTCAGTGATAGCCTAGCTGGATATAGTTCTTGGCTTCATATTTTTCTCGTTTAGTGCTCTGAATATATCCTGCCTTTCTGGCCTGCCAGGTGCTGTGGATAGGTCTGTTGCCAGTCTAATGTTTCTACCATTGTAGGTTACATATCTCTTCGCCCGATCTGCTTTCAGGATTTTCTCTTTATCTCTGAGACTCGTAAGGTTTACTATTAGATGTCAGGGTGTTGACCTATTTTTATTGATTTTGAGAGGGGTTCTCTGTGCTTCCTGGATTTTGATGCCTGTTTCCTTCCCCAAATTAGGGAAGTTCTCTGCTATAATTTGCTCCATTATACCTTCTGCCCCTCTCTCTCTTTCTTCTTCTTCTGGCATCCCAATTATTCTAATGTTGTGTCGTCTTATGGTATCGCTTATCTCTCGAATTCTGCCCTCGTGATCCAGTAGTTGTTTATCTCTCTTTTTCCCAGCTTCTTTATTTTCCATCATTTGGTCTTCTATATCACTGATTCTCTCTTCCGCCTCATTTATCCTAGCAGTTAGTGCCCCCATATTTGATGGCACCTCATTAATAGCCTTTTTGATTTTGACTTGGTTAGATTTTAGTTCTTTTACTTCTCCAGAAAGGGTTTCTCTAATAACTTCCATGCTTTTTTCAAGCCCAGCTAGTATCTTTAAAGTGATGATTCTGAACTCTAGATCTGACATCGTACTAATGTCCATATTGAGTAGGTCCCTGGCAGTCAGTAGTACCTCTTGTTCTTTTTGTTGAGGTGATTTTTTCCGTCTTGTCATTTTATGCAGAGTAGAATAGATTAATGAGAAAACAAAATGCTAACAGGGTAACAACGTCCCCAGAAAATATACTCTAAACAAATCAGAGAAGATCTGAAGCAGTGGGAAAAGAAAGTGAAAGAGAGAAAAAAGAAAAAGAAAAAGATAAAGATAAAAACAAACAAAAACAGAACAAAACAAAAACAGAATATGATCAAATATGATTAGGCTGGTATATAGATCAGTGCCACACACTAGATTTTGGGTGTATTTTGGCCTGTTAGAAGAAAATGCCTCCCAAAATTTTAAAGAAAAAAAACTTATATATGTACAAAAATAAGGGTTGATATGATGAAGGGATGGAATATGACTGTAAAGATGGAAATTATAAAATATTTTATAAAAGGAATTGGTAAGTTTTTTGAAAAAAGGAAGAAGAGGATTTAAAAAAAAAAAGAAAAAGGAGAGAATGTGATCAGGCAGGGGAGTAGAAAAAAAGCATACACTAGAGATTTAGTGTATATTTTGATCTGTTAGAAGAAACTATCTCAAAATTTTAAAGAGAGAACAACTTACATATATATGCCAAAAATACGGGTCACTACTATGAAGGGATAGAATATGACTCTAAAAATGAAAAATAAAAATGTTTTCTAAAAAAGGGATTGATAAGATGTTGGTTAAAAAAGGGAAAAAGAAAAATTCAAAAAAAAAAAACAGTTAAAAAAAAATTAACTTTGAAAAACTACAGAATCATGGTAAAAAAGCCATGGATTCTATGTGCAGTATTCTCCTAGCACTGCAGTTCTGCTGTTCTCATTGATCGGTAAACTTGGTCTTGGCTGGCTGTTCTCGCTGATCTTCTGGGGGAGGGGCTTGTTGCCATGGTTCCCAAATGTCTTTGCTGGAGGTGGAATTGCCCTGCCCTTGCCTGGTCTGGGCTAAGTAATCTGCTCGGGTTTGCTCTC
Source organism: Neomonachus schauinslandi (assembly GCF_002201575.2). Lineage (NCBI taxonomy): Eukaryota > Metazoa > Chordata > Mammalia > Carnivora > Phocidae > Neomonachus > Neomonachus schauinslandi. The sequence continues at coordinate 70,258,321 of NC_058408.1, forward strand.
AGGAGCTTTTGTTCCCTGCAAGCTCTCCATACAGTTTTGGAGGCAGAGAGTGAAAATGGCGGCCTCCCAATCTCCACCTCGGAGGAGCCGAGAACTCAGGGCCCCTCCTCCTCAGTGAGCCTCTAGAGAAAAGCCATCGGTCACTCCTGTCTTCCCCGTCTCCGGCCACCCTCTGTGCTCACCCGGCCCGTGACCGCGCATTTCTATCTGTGGCACCCGACCCCGTGTGGAGTCTCCAATTCCAGCAGATCCCTGTGGTGCGCTCCCGCGCCTCTCTTCCCGGGGGAGGAAGGTGAGTCTCCCCGGATCTGCCGCTTGTTGTGTCCCTGCTGGAGGAGCAGGGGCCCAACTGTGCCTCGGATCACGGTTTATGGCAACCTGGAGCTGAGAGCCCGCTCCTCGGCTCCGTCTCTGCAGCTGGCTTCCCTATTCCGATACCTGGGAGCTCTGCCACACTTAGGCACCCCCGGTCTTTCTGTGACCCCGAGGGTCCTGAGACCACACTGTCCCGCGAGGGTTCCACCCTTTGCTTAGCCACCGGACTGATGTCCCTCAGCAGAGCAGACTTCTAAAAGTTGCGATATTGTGCTCTGCTGCTCTGTCACTTGCCAGAAGCGGCCAACGGAGGCCCCTCCCCCGCCGTCTACCTTCCTGAATATCACCTGGGATTCACTTCTCCGCACGTCCTACCTTCCAGAAAGTGGTCGCTTTTCTGTTCAGAGAGTTGTTGCTCTTCTTTTCTTTGATCTCCTGTTGAGTTTGTAGGTGTTCCGAGTGGTTTGATCCCTATCCAGGTGAATTCCTGAGACCAGACGAAATCCAGGTCTCCTACTCCTCCGCCATCTTGCTCAATCAGTTGACTTTTAAAAAGAAGATTATAGTATCCACATCATTGCAAATGGCAAGATTTCGGTTTTTTTGATGACTGTAGTGGGGGGTGGTGGGAGGGATGGGGTTGCTGGATGATAGACATTGGGGAAGGTATGTGCTATGGTGAGTACTGTGAATTGTATAAGACTGTTGAATCACAGACCTGTACCCCTGAAAGAAATTATATGTTGTATGTTAAAAAAAAAAAAAAGTTAGTAGGAAGGGAAAAATGAAGGGGGGTGATAGGGTGAGACGAACCATGAGAGACTATGGACTCTGAGAAACAAACTGAGGGTCTTGGGTGGGGTGGTGGGGTTGGGGGATGGGTTAGCCTGGTGATGGGTATTAAAGAGGGCACGTTCTGCATGGCGCATTGGGTGTTATATGCAAACAGTGAATCATGGATCACTACATCAAAAACTAAGATGTAATGTATGGTGATTAATATAACATAATAAAATTAAAAAAGAAAACAAGGCAAACACTTAAAATATGTTGATAATTCATAAGTAAATAAAATACAATTCCACTTAAAAAAGATTACACTAGATAAAATGGGAGGATCTGAGTTAATCCATTGAGAGGCTTTAGAACAGAGCTGAGCCTTCCTCCAAGGACAGATTCTGCCGATGGGCAACAGCTTCAGCCATGCCGTTGTTCTCAGCAGCCTCACCCTGTGGATTTAAGACTGGCCCACCCAGCCCCTACAACTGCGTATGGTAGTTTCTCCCAATAGACTCCTTAATACAGATCTCTTACTAGTTCTGCAGCTCTGCTGGACCCTAACTAATTAACACACTGTATTAATAGAATAAAGACCAATGGCCTATGGTCATTTAAATAGACTCAAAAAGCATTTCACAAAATTCAAAACACTTCCACTCAACATTCCACAACCACTCAACAAACTAGGCATAGAAGGAATTTCCTCAATCAGATAAACACTGTGTATGAAAACCCACATTAATGTCATAGTTAGTGATGTCTACCTGCTGCCCTCCTCCCAAGATCATGAACAAAACCAGCTATCTGCCCTCACCACTTCTATTCAGCATTGTACTGGCGGCTCTAGATGGAGAAATTACTGAAGAAAAAGAAGTTAAAAGGCACTCACAGTAGAATAAAAATCTATAGTTACAGTTGGCCTTTTATGTTATCTAAAAAATTGTAAGAAATTCACTAGAAGATGTGTTAGAACAGTAAATGAGTTCATCCACACCTTGGGGCATGAGATCAGTGCACACTAATCAGTTGTACCAGCAAAGGAATGTCATTGATAGTGAGGAACCATCTCCATCTGACTCATCACAGTCCCATTTTGGAAACAAACATTGCCCACAAATAAAATATCCATATTTTCCAAAGAGTAAACATGCTGCAAAGCCAGTTTCTGAGTAAGAATATTATGATAAGATACTAAAAACAAATTGAGAAAAGAAAGTGTCCCAACCATAGGAAAATGGAACAACAAATAAAAGTACTTTCTCTTAATTCTTGGATTACAGATTAAATCTCAAAACTTGAGTGGTTGAATATTTGTAAGACTATTTTTGTAAATAATGTACATCAGAAGAAACTGGGGCGCTTGGGTGGCTCAGTTGGTTAAGCAACTGCCTTCGCCTCAGGTCATGATCCTGGAGTCCCGGGATCGAGTCCCGCATTGGGCTCCCTGCTCAGCAGGGAGTCTGCTTCTCCCTCTCCCGCTCCCCCCTCTTGTGCTCTCTCACTCTCTCTCTCTCAAATAAATAAATAAAATCCTTAAAAAAAAGAAGAAACTGAAAATATTTGAAGTAATGCTTATAAGGGAATTCACATATTTAATTTTATTTAAAAATAAAGGATAAGAAATACCAGAAAAGTATAATATGTAGTAAGTTAAAACATTTTTTTTAAAGATTTTATTTATGTATTTGACAGAGATATAGCTAGAGAGGGAACACAAGCAGGGGGAGGGGGAGAAAGAGAAGCAGGAGGAGGGGGAGAAATAGAAGCAGGCTTCCCGCTGAGCAGGGAGCCCGATATGCGGCTCGATCCCAGGACCCTGAGATCATGACCTGAGCTGAAGGCAGATGCTTAACGACTGAGCCACCCAGGCACCCCTAATATATATTAAGTTAGAGAAATATAAAATGAAACTTAAATTTTACAGTGGAATTGTATAATCTAAGGAAAGAAGGAAGGAATTAAGGAGGATAAATGCAGAAAACAATAATTTAAAAATAACACTAAATAATCGGATTGTAGCTAACTGAATATAAACAGGGAATGAATGATAGTTGTACAAAATAACAAATAACACGAGGGAAATAACCATAAAAATAAGACAGAAAAGTAAGAGTATCATAAACTGCTGTTCTTTTATATTAAAACTAATTTAGTGAAAGTGGATAAAATGTATTATTTTCTACAAAGTAAGAATTTATCAAATTTATCAAATTTATCAAAAGTAAGAATTTATCAAAAGGACTCCAAAAGAAAGGGAAATAAAGAAAAGATTAATTAGCATAGTAGCATCAGAGAAAAACATCATCTAAATTCTATTTGTATGTAAAACACCAGTCCTGATGTAATTTACATAGTGATTCCTACCGCCATAATAATAGATCATTTTAATTTTAAGCCAATCCAGAGCATAGACAATGAAAAAATAGCTAATCTAATCATATTTGGAGAAAATAATATTGGTACCAAAATTTATTTTAAAAAAGGAAACTCCAGATAAAGCTAATTTAGGTATACCAGTTCAAAATTTTTGGTAAAATAACAACTGATACATTATGGAGAAGGTAGATGACAGGAGGTATTTATACCACCAAGTTTTAATGCATGCTATGAAGCCATGTTGACTAAAAGCAGTGCAGTATTAGCCCAGGGATGGAAAGTCCAGAAATCTATTAAAATGCTTAAATTACTTTAGGCTATTACAGTGGTATTGGCCACTTGAAATAACTTTTTAAAATACAGAAAATGCTGAATGCTGTCTGTAAAGTAAAATAAAGTTGCAGTCAAACATCACTCTGCATACAAGGTTAAATTTACAAAGAATTGTAATTTGATGCCAAAGGTAACTGGATCTGTTCTCAAATGTACATTTTATTTATTTATTTATTTTAGGTTTTTATTTAAATTCCAGTTAGTTAACATACAGTGTTATATTAGTGTCAGGTGTACAATATAGTGATTCAACACTTCCAAACATCACCCTGTGCTCATCAACAAGTGCGCTCCTTCATCCCCGCCTGGTGACCATCAGTGGTTTCTGTAGTTAAAGTCTGATTTTTGGTTTGCCACTGTTTCTCCCCCCGCCCCGCCCCTTTGTTTTGTTTCTTAAATTCAATATTCAATGTATGAGTGAAATCATATGATATTTGTCTTTCTCTGACATGTTTCGCTTAGTATAATACTCTTTAGCTCCATTTCATTGCAATGGCAAGATTTCATTCTTTTTATAGCCAAATAATATTCCATTGTATGTGAATGTGTGTGTGTGTGTGTGTGTATTTTCTTTATCTTCTTTATCCATTAATCAGTTGATGGACACTTGGGTTGTTTCTATAATTTGGCTATTGTAGATAATGCTCCTATAAACATCAAGTTGCATGTGTCCCTTTGAATTTGTATTTTTGTATTCTTTGGGTAAATACCTAGTAGTGCAATTGCTGGATCATATTATAAGAGAATATTATGAAAAACTAAATGCCAACAAATTGGACAACCTAAAAGAAATGGATAAATTCCTGGAAACATATAAACTACCAAAACTGAAATAGGAAGAAATAGAAAATTTGAACCAGCAAAGACATTGAATCAGTAATTAGAAACTCCCAACAAACAAAAGTCCAGGACCAGATGACTTCACAGGCAAATTCAACCAAACACTATTTCAGAAAATAGAAGAAGAAGGAAAGCCTCCAAACTCATTCTATGAGGCCAGCATGACCTTGACACCAAAACCAGAGAAAGACTCCACTAAAAAAGAGAACTACAGGCCTGATGAGCATGGATGCAGAAAGTCCCAATAAAATACTAGCAAACTGAATCCCTCAATACACTAAAAAAGTCATTCATCAGGACCAGGGGATTTATTCCTGGGTTGCAAGATTGGTTCAGCATTTGTAGATCGATCAACATGATACAACACATTAATAAAAGAAAGGATAAGAACCATATGATCCTCTCAATAGATGCAGAAAAAGCATTTGACAAAGTACAACATCCATTCATGATAAAACCCCTCAATATGGTAGGTTTGGAGGGAACGAACCTCAACATAGTAAACACCATATATGAAAAACCCACAGGAAAAATCATACTCGATGGAGAAAAACTGAGAGCTTTTCCTCTGTGGTCAGGAACAAGATAGGAATGTCCATTTAGTTTTTAAATAAAAATTGGGAGCATTAGGGTTGTGTGTGTATAACGCCATGTCTAAATTTTGCATTCCGTATTTTAGGGTGATTTGTCTATAACTGGTAACATACCTTTTGTTTTTAAATGTCTAAGACAGAGGCCAAGCATTGTAATTTCCATAGTGTTCAGGTTGCGAACACGTGATAGTGTGGCTTTAATGCTTATCGGTTAATCCTAAGTGTATATTTTTACAAAAGTACTGTAACTTAAGAGATTCAAAATAGAAAATGAGTTGTTTTGATTGCTAGCCACACCTCTTCCAGAGCGTCATCAGTTCCTGAGTCTACAGTCAAGAAGCTTACCTTCAAATGGGAGATAAGTACATCACACGCACACACACCCAGAGGAATCCGTGGCACATGTCAGGGGCCTCGCCAAGGACTGGTGGCAGGGGTTTGTATCCTGGTGCAGGCAGTAAGAGGGTAAATTGTCTCTATAACTCTTAAAAGTAATAATAAAACGGACTCAAATTCACTCTGCCTGTTTTATTGTCATGTGCATGTAAACCTAAACAATATCTGTGGTAAAGTACTCTTCCTGGAAAAAGTCTGAATTTTAGACACCATGGTTATAGAAGTGTTTCATTAATATATATACATGTACACACACATATGTTTCAAATTATTTTATCAGTTATACTTTAATAAATACGGTTTTGTTGGTGGAAAATACTTAGAATAATGGAGGGTTAACTGAGTGACTCTGTCATTTTTTGGGACTGGCTGCACAGGCCCACATCCTCTGCCAGTGGCCTTTAGCCCTGGATATAAGGCAAATGATGCTAGCACTGTGATTGTAAGGATGAAGAAATGAAGAAATAGAATTTGAATCATTTCAATCCATTAGTTCTAGTATCTACTTAGATACTTAATTTGTATTTAAAATTTAAAGTAGGGAAATATAATGTAAACTGCAAGTTGTAATATATTCATTAAGGAGAAAATTTTAATTCATATATAAGACATTTTGAAGAATCTGAGGTGTATATTTAAAATAGAAATTTATTCTGTTGGGGTTGTTAAATTGTTTAAAACTGACCAAATCAAGAAACTACTGAACTATCCATATTACTGAAAATCATTCTGTCCCATAACAGAAGGGATTTTTCAAATCCTGTGCTCTAGGTGTCCAAAACATTGGTGCACCCCAGTAGATAAGTCAGTAAGGGGAGCGGGTAGCTAATGGTTATCTCCGCATGTGGGCCATCCGTGGTCGCTGTCTTGAGGAAGAGTGGCCAGGACGTGTGCAGGGGCAGGTGAGCCCGTTGCGGATGCTGTCTGTGGCTTACTTGCTTACGTACACTTGGGACTTACTTGCAGCCCTCTGCCTTTGCCTGCAAAGTCTGTAGCATGCGCTCTCTGGGGTGCCTGAGGCTCAGACTGACTAAGGCAGCAAGGAAGGCGGACGACAGTAAGCATCTCCATACGGGGCTGTTGCATGACTTGCTAAAGCAAATGTGGAAATGAGGGAGATTGGGACTGTTTACTGCCAGGTGCACATTTGCCACAGATTTCTTCAAGAGCACTAAATACCAGTTTTGATTCAGTTTGAATAGGGAAATTGCCTGAACTATTTTAAATCACAAGGTCATTGTTCCCACCAGCTGAGGCAGTAGTGACTGGCTCGAGACTGTTGCCCCAGTGACCTGTTTGAATAAGAAAGCCGAAAGTTACCAGGAAGATTGGTTTCGTAATAAGAATGAAACAGAAGCAACTAGATAAAGAACCAAACATCTTAAGAGGCATTTTTGAAAGAAGAGGTTGTCTTTAGGAGAACGTTAAACAGTATTGATCCAGCTTCTCAAAAAATTAAAAAGTACATAATAATTTTAAAATACCTGAAAGAAGAGAAACAAGGATTCCAAAATATACTATCAAAGAGGGGAAAACGAAAGAGAAAATCGAAGAGAAATAAGCATCTTCCTCCCCTTGTGCACATGTATTTTGAACATAAGTCCATCTTTGTGTTTCATTCTCATGTTCTAGGTTAAGAAATGTTAGAGAAAGGGACAGAAAGAGGTGGTGGGTTGGGGGTTCTTGAAAGATTACAGTTGAACTATGACACTGGAATTTATTAAGATAAAGATTATATCACCTAAAGGCTGGATTTTAAATTTCATTTCTATCTTCACCAGTGTGCACCCCTACCTGAAATATGAACACCTTTAGGGTGGAGGCGATGACTTGTAGTAAGAGCTCGATGAATGTTTGATGAGGAGGAGTAGGTAACACCACAAGGTATGCTCAAGTTTATAGTGGACAGTGGACAGCACATCAGAGAACGAGTCCTGCAGCCATAAATATTTAATGAAGTCAAATAATTTATTAGTAGAATATCTTCATTCATCCCTTCAATGATATTATTTAGTACAGAAAGCAAATCTTCATTCCTTTTTTAAAAATTTTATTTATTTATTTGAGAGAGAGAGAAAGCACAAGAAGGAGAAGCAGACTCCCCGCTGAGCAGGGAGCTGACGTGGGACTCCATCCCAGGACCCTGGGATCATGACAGACGCTTAACTGACTGAGCCACCCAGGGACCCATCTCCATTCCTTTTTGAATTCAGATCACCATAGGAAGAAATTGTGAATGTCCATATATAGTCTACATGAAGCCATCAAATGGTTGTAACCAAAGAGATGTATGGATCACTGTGTTAATCTTTTAAAAGGGGTTATATTTACATTCAGCATAGAATGTAGAGCAGATTGACAAGAAATGTAGATGCAGTGAAATTGTAAACTGAAATTGTCACAAATTTCTAAGGTGGTATTTCATCTGACAACCATTATTGTCATCTAACAGTCGGGCTATGTAACTATAGAACCTTACAGTATTTACTAAAAGAGGTAAATCATAAAGGGCTTACGTCAGATAACTTTGGCTCTGGGCTAGTCTTAGCTACATAATTGCTCTAAAATTTTTGGCAAATCAGTTTACCCTTGGACATTACATTTCTGCATGTGTGTGCGTGAGTGTGTGCGTGTTCATGTGTGCATGTGCGCATGTGTGTGCGAATATTTTAATGTTTATGAAAACGCTTTGTAGACTACAGAGTATATAAATTGTATATCACAAATTCCAAGATGTGCTTTACTTTTCATGTATTTGGTAACACTGAAATTAGGTTATGTCTTGTAAGTGCTATTTGTTCGGTGACGTTGACAGCTGTTTTTGTTATATACATTAAAAATGGTGACTCTTACATGGTATTAAAAGAAATATCCATCCATTTAGGGACCCAGGCTAATAAGAGTTTATGCCATTGTGTTTCAAGAATGCTCATGAGGTCCCCTCTGTTCCATTCAGCCTAAAGGGAAAAAGACACAGGAGCACCCTGGGGGACATATATTTGGATCAGGCCATTTTAGATTATATTCACTTGGCCGGATCTTTATTATGTGACCTCACAAAACTATAAATTAGGCTAGGAATGGTAGTTTCTATTACCCGAAGGGAAATGTAATAAGTGGGGGCAGCTCCAGTTGGCCACATCCCTGAGCCTCAGCCCTCATTAATGATCATAGGGGCTACCTGCTGGAAGATGCTCTCTCTGACTTTGCTGTTTTTGATTTTTGCAATATACACCTGTTTCCTTCACTGAAGTTATCATTTTTCTTTTAATAAACTTTAATCATTAATTTTCTTTTCTTCGTACCCCTGGCTACAAATATCGTATGTTTTTTTTTTTTTTTCTCTAATGTATCCGCACAACTATCCACAACAAATATAATGATCTCATTGTAGTTTTAATTCTGCTTTTTCCTGGTGACTAATACTGTTGAACATCCTTTCATGTGCTTCTTTGCCATCCTTATAAACTCTTCAGCAAATTTCTTTTTTCTCATTATCTAATCTGATTGTTTTTGTTATTTTTAACTATTAATTTTTTAGTATCATTCATGTATTCTAGATAAAAGTTCTTGGTCATATACCTGGTTTGCACATCATGTAGCTTGCTTTTCAAACTTTGAGAATTTGAGAAAGTCAATTTTGTCATTATTTTCTTTTATGGATTGTGCTTTTGGTGTCAAATCTAAGTCACTCTTGCTTAACCCTAGATCCTGAATATTTTGTAATCATTTTCTAAAAGTTTTATAGTTTTATGTTTTATATTTAACCCAGTTATCCATTTTGAGTTATTTTTTGTGTAAGGCATGAGATTTCAGCCTGTTTTTTTCTTTCACCCATGGATTTCCACTTGCTCCAGCATCATTTCCTGAGAAAGCTATCCATGTCTCTACTGAATTGTTTTTGCACTATTGTCAGAAACTAGTTGGCATATTTCTGTGGATTTTTTTTTCCAAAAAAGATTTTGCCCCATTGGTCTGTATGTCTGTCCCTGTGCCAGTACCACCCAATTTTGATTATTGTGGCTATATAATAAGTGTTAATCTTGGGCAGACTGATTCCTCCCACTTTATTCTCCTTTTTCAAGGTTTTAGTCTTCTGCATTTTTATTTCCATATAAATTTGAAAATAATCTTGTCTATATCTACAAAAATCTTTCTGGGATTTTTTATATGAAATTGCATTAAACCTACATATCAGTTTAGGGAGAACTGACATATTTACTATGTTGATACTTCCAATACATAAATACAGTAGGTCTCTCCATTTATTTAGATCTTCTTTGATTTCTTTCATCAGTGTTATGTAGTTTTCAGTATACACATACTACACATATTTTATTAGAATTATACCTAATTTCTCTTTTTTTAGAGTGTACATGTTATTATATTTTAAATTCCATATCCATGAGTTAATTGCTTTTATATAGAAATATAATGGGTTAGTTTATATTATCTTGTATCCTGCAACCTGGCTGAACCACTTAAGAGGCCTAGGAATTTATTTATGGATGCATTTGGATTTTCTTTTTTCTTTTTTTTTTTTTAAAGATTTTGATTTATTTATTCATGAGAGACAGAAAGAGAGAGAGAGAGAGAGAGAGAGGCAGAGGGAGAAGCAGGCTCCCAAGGAGCAGGGAGCCTGATGTGGGACTCGATCCCAGGACCCTGGGATCATGACCTGAGCCAAAGGCAGACGCTTAACCATCTGAGCCACCCAGGCGCCCTGGATTTTCTTCATAGGTAATCCTGTCATCTGCAAATAGAAACAGTTTTATTTATTCCTTTCTGATCTGCATAAATTTTTTCCTTTTCTTGCCATATTGCACTGACCATAACTTCCATCAGTATGTTCAATAAAAGTAGTGAGAGCAGATAACCTTGTCTTATTTCCAATTTTAAGGGAATAGCAGTCATTCACCACTTATATTACCTGTAGATTTTCTGTGGATAATCACTATCAATTTAAAGAAGTTCCTCTCTAGTCTTACTTGTTTTAGAGTTTTTACCATGAGTGGCTGTTGGATTTTGTCAAGTGCTTTTTCTGCATCATTTGATAAATCATGTGATTTTTCCTTAGCCAGTTAGCATGGTAGATTACATTTATTTATTTTTGAATATCAAAGCAGACTTCTTTCCTTGGAATAAATAGTACTAGGGCATGAAGTATAATTCTTCTTACATATTTGTGAATTTTATATGATAATATTTTGTAAAGTATTTTTTTAATCTGTAGCTGTGAAGAATATTGGTCCTTAGTTATATGCGATGGAGTCATTCCCAAAAATAAGTGAAGTATGAAAAACCTCACCTCTTTCCACATCCCTTTACAACACCTCCCATTTGTAAAATAATTATGTCAGATATTTTATCTGCATTCATTTAAAACTACATCAGAGGACGTTATAAGTTTTGCTTCAACTGTCAAAGATAATTTAGAAAGTTTAAGAGGAAAAGCGCAGTCCATTGTATTTTTCCAAGTTTTTTCTTAGCTGTGTGCTTCTTTCCCTACTGATGTCCTAAGGTTCCTTAATTTATTGTTTTCTTTCTGTTTAGAGAACTTGCTCTTAGGCATTCATTTAAGGTAGGTTTGATGATGACAAATTACATCAGGTGTCCTCCATCTGATAATGTTTTGATTTCCTGTTTATTACAGAAAAGGTCATTTTCATTGCATATAGGATTCTAGGTTGACAATTCTTTCTTCTTCTCCTTCTTCCTCTTCTTCTTCTTCCCCTCCTCCTCCTCCTTCCTCCTCCTTCTCCTCTTCTTCCTCCTCCTTCTTCCCCTCCTTCCCCTTCCCCTCCCCCTCCCTCTCCTCCTCCTCCTTTTTCTGTGAGCACTTGAAAAATGCTCTGTAAACTTCTCTACCCTCCATGGTTTCTTGTGAGAAACTCCTGTCATTCAGGTTTTTTTCCTATAGGTAAATTGTCATTTCTGTCTTGCTGCTTTCAAGATTTTCCCTTTGTCTTTAGTGTTCAGAATTCCAGCTATGATGTTGTGTGAATTGGGTGTTTTCTATTTTGGGCTCACTCATCTTGAATCTGTGGGTTTATGTCTTTTGCCTCATTTGGAAAATTTTAGCCATGCTTTCTTTTAGTATATCTCAGGCACTCCCCACTATCCTCCCAGGACTCCGATGTCTGATATTTTGTTATGTAGTCCTGTTTTCTCTCTGTTATTTGAGTAATTTCTGTTGTTCTGTGTTCCAGGTTAGTGGCTTATTCCTGTCTTCCCCATTGTATTGTTAAGCCTGTTCATTGAGTTATTTCAGTGAGTGTGTTTGCATTTGGGTCTTCTTAGTAACTGTTTCTTTGCTGACATGTTCTATCTTTTCATTTGTTTCAAGTGTGTTTATAATTGTTCTTCTTAGCAATTTTGTGATAGCTATATTAAAATCTTTATCAGATAATTTTAACATCTCTCATCTCAGCATTGGTTTCAGTTAATCATCCTATTCCATTCAGTTTGAGATTTTCCTGATTTTTCTCTGATGTGTGATATTTAAATGGAAAATGGCATATTTTGGATAATAGGTTCTCTGGATCTTGTTTAAACCTACTGTTCTAGCTGCTTTCCTTGGACACTGCTGTGGTACAGGACATAGGGGGCCCCAGCTCCTTACTTTGGAGGGATGAGAAGTACATTTTGCCCATTCAGAAGGGTCTTTGTTACTGCTGGGTGAGTGTGGAGGTTCTGGTTCCTGTAGGCATCAGCTGTCCCTCAAGGTAGTGGGCTTGTCACCCCTGGTGGGGATAAACTTACCAGCCCCTATATGTCCGCCTCTGACATCATTGTATCTTATGTCTTCAAGAACATGGAAGCATAGGCTCCCCACTTGGCCTTGGTGAAGGTGGAGTCTGTTTTTTTGTGATATTTATCTGGATTGGAGGAATTATCTTCTAAATATTTGCCATATTAGTAGGCTGCTCCTTTCTCTAATGCTTTGATGGGACTTTTTCTGTTTGTGCCCACTGGCTTTTCTGGGTTACTGGCTTCTTCAGTTATATTTCTAATATAGGAGTCAAAAAGAATACCCAGAGAAATCTCCCCTGTGCCCTTCCTTGGGTCTTGAGGTCCCCACACAGCTTGACTTTTCTATACACCTTCCAGAGAACCTTTTAATATATATTAATCTACAGTGTAATATAAATATATATAAAATAATTAATGCCCAGCATCGTGTGTTATATTTAGTGGGAAGAATGGGGAATAGTATGTCTACTTAATGTTCCTGGAAGTCTTTGTAGACTAGTTTGTAAGAGTCCTGGTTCTGAAATAATCATGGGTTCAAATTCTAGTTCTGTTACACAGAAAATCTGGACCATTAGGCAAGCCTCATCCCATTTTTCCCTAAGAGTCTTTCCTTTAAACTAGAGATCACTTACAGTATCCATGTTAGCTATTACAAAGATCAAACATACACATTTCTGCAGTGCGTATGGCACATATTTAGCAACCAATTAACTTGAGCTACTATAAAATGAGTCCATTTTCTGTATATTCAGAATTTTTTATAAAAAAGTTAATTATAGAAAAAAGAGAAATCCCTAAATGGAGCATCTTTAATTCTGAAGATCTGCAGCTCCCCTAATGTGGTTTCCGTGATGTCCTGATCTCCACAGCTTTCCTTCATCTCAGCTGGCTCTGGAGAGCGTGGCCCCATGGCCGCCAGAATCCTGAGTTCAGATTCGCTCCCATCAGCAGTTGTAGCAGAAGCTGTACAGATGCTACCCCTGTAGCTCGGGGACACATCTCCTCTTGCCTTTGTATAACTGGGCATTACGACTGCATCAGCTCCGCGGGCGCTTGCACATGCACATGCACGGATGCACACACATGCATACACTCAGACATGCACACACATGCACACACAGCCTCACACACTGACACGCACACATAGACACACACATGCACATGTACACACAGACGTGCACACACACTGACACGCACATGCACACACAGACACACATGTGCACATGCACACAGGCACACAAACAGACACACGCACAGACAGGCACACACAGACACATGCACACACACAGACACATATATGCACATGTGCGTACACAGGCACAACATGCACACACATACACAGACATGCACAGGCACACACACACAGTCACACACACAGACACACAGGTGCACACACACATGTGCACATACACACAGGCATGCATGTACACAGACACATGCACACACAGACACAGACACACGTGCACACACACACATGCACACAGATGCACACACACATATGCACATGCACACACATGCTGCTGTGGGGTCCCCATGTTGTCCAGTTTCCTCCTGAGCCCATAGCTGCTCTTCAACAGGTATCTATGTGCAAAGAGGTGGAGAAGTATACTTGTGTCTTTTTTTTTTTTTTAAAGATTTTATTTATTTATTTATTTTAGAGAGAGAAAGCGGGGAGTGCACAAGCAGGGAGGAAGGAGCAGAGGCAGAGGCAGAGGAAGCAGCAGACTCCCCACTGAGCAGGGAGCCCAGGACCCTGAGATCATGACCTGAGCTGAAGGCAGACTGAACCACCCAGGTGCCCCTAATTGTGTCTTTCTAAAATACTTGTATTCCTTTTCACTAAAGAAAAGATTGTATTTGTTTATAATGGAAGTATTTTTAGGCTGGAATTAAAGTGTTTAACTTTTGAATGCTGACATTGGGCATGCTCCCCCAGTGTTTTATTTACATGAAACAGACATGAATTTGTGAGATTGTGTATTTCGAAAACCAGTGGTTGGGAAAACTGAGTAAAACCTGGATCTTGAAAAACCATATACATATATACATAATATCACTTTTTCAACACTTTATATGTTTCCTGTCTCTGCCTAGGAACTTAAAAACCCTACTACTTTACTCCTCCACATATCCTTCCCAATTAAAAAAAAAAAAAATCACTTCAGTCCAGAGCTAGTGTTTGGTGAGGTTGGTTTTGTTTCCTTCTGCATCTTAGATGAAGTGTGTTTGGCAGGAATTCGCTGTTTGGCTTTCAGACGAGTGGGAAGCATCATCATGGTGCCCTGCATGAGATCTCAGCTGTGTGCAAGAAGGGATTATAACCCTGGCGTTACCAACACGACGCTACAGAGAGGAGGCTAAATTTCCTCTCCGGATCTCAGTACGACCGGCTTAATAGGTGACACAACAAGGGTTCTGGACACACAAACCCAGAGGGTCTTGTTCAATTTGGTGAACAACTTGTGACATCATAAATTATAATGCTACGTCTTCTGTTTAGCATTGTGATCTTGTGCTAGCTTTTGATAGTTCCTTTTGTATTAAAAACATTTGTTTTAAAGCAGTCAATCATATAAATGCTTAAAACTTTAAAATCAATGCAGTAATCCTGAAGAAAGGAAGAAATAGTGATGTTTTAAACAATGAATTTTCTGAAGTAACAGCTACACATTAGCCATGTATAAAGAAAAGAGTCTCCCATTGAAACTGAGAGAAATTAAAACTGTAATCTAAGATATAAAATATGGAGACAAACTTAATTTTAAATAATATCAAAAGTTCTAATAAAGATGCTTTTAAAAAGGGTGGGTTAATTAATTTTTGTAAAAAGGAGATTGAAGAATGATTTAACATCAACATTCAAATGCTCATTTAAATAGTACTTGTAATTTTTTAATTTCTTAATTTATGATCACTGATGAGTCAGTTAAGCAATTTAAAATTTAGGTACTATTTAATGTGTTAAATACTACTATTATCAGAAATTGTGTGTGTGTGTGTGTGTGTGTGTGTGTGTGTATGTATACATACGGGGCTCAAACTCACGACCCTGAGATCAATACCCGAGCTGAGATCAAGAGTCAGACATTTAACCAACTGAGCCACCCAGGTCCCCAGAAATTATATTTTATTACCATTATCAATGCAGAAAGTTTAGACTGTGCAGGCGTGTGAATATGCAAAGGGCAAGTTGCAGATTGATTGCAGTATGAAATACTTTAAGGGGAAAAACACATTGTCGTCTTATAAATTGACCATGTGGGCAACAAGTGTGATTTATCATTAACTGAAACACTTGGATTGAATGAATATGTTTTGCCCTGGAATTTACCTTCATCTTTGAAACAGATGGTCTTCATTCTATTGGTTGTCAGATTATATTTAAGAAAAAAAAATTGGTTTGTGTGATTACTCTCTAAATTACCTAATACACATTATGTCATATGACCAAGTGTCTAACTTTTTAAGTAACTGAGTTTGGAAGAATCCCTTAAAAACTTCAGCCATAGAGGATGACTAAAACTAGCTTTTATAGCTAACAAAGTAAATGATGAATGAGCTAATAAATTGACTTGTGAATCAAATTCTTTTGGGTAGTTTAATTAATTAGCTATAAGTAAGAAAACATATTGTCAAAGCAGAATGCTGACTTTAAATCCAAGTTTTATAATTTATTAGCTCTGTGAGTCAAGTTGAGGAAATTATTTAACTGTCCTGTCTGTCTCTTTTGTTGTTGTTATATTTGTTTAAATATATGAAGTGGGAATGATAATGCTTAGCTATCTCAGGGGTTCCTTGGATAATAAGATAATATAGTTATATAAATTAGGCTTGTAAGATATCACACTTGGTAAATACTCATATTAGCTAATATCTTATCAACAATTTATAAGTAATGTGATCTGCACTGATATTTAGGGAATCCTAGTTATAACCCAGACTAAGGTTTGTCTAGCAAAATATTTTTTCAATACAGAGACTTTATTTTTAGAACTGTTGTAGCTTCACAGTAAAATTAAGAGGAAGGTATGGAGATTTGCCATATGCCCCCTGACCCACCCACAAGCACAGCCCCCCCCACTATCAGCACACCCTACTGCATTAGCGCATTTGTTACATCTGATGAATATTCATTGACACATCATCATCCAAGGTCCATACTACACATTAGGGTTCACTCTTGCTTTTGTACATTCTCTGGGTTTGGACAAATGAATAATTATATGTATCCATTACTATTAAAAATAATGCAATATGTTATGGGTAAAAATAGCAAATAAAATAGATTTCTAAAAACACCATACAAAAGAAGCCAGGCAAGAATGGAATAAAGAGGAAGAAAAATGGAATAAAATTCAGGGGTGGTAGAAACAGAATACACAGTAAAAAAAAAAAAAAAAAGGTAGACCTACATCCAGGCATACAGTTTCTTAGATTAAAGTTCAATAGACTGATTGTCTAATGCCATGCTGTATGGAAATCACAGAAGTCCCCCTCCTGTCACCCTCCAGTCATTATCTACACACAAGTAAGACTGTCCTGACATCTAATAGCAGTTATCTTTTTGTCTGTTTTAAAACTTGGTATAATTAGTATCTTACCTGAGGCACTCCTTTGTGTCTACCTTATAGTAGTTCTCCTTATCCATGGGGGTACGTTCCAAGACCTCTCGCAGACGCCTGAAAACGCAGACAGTATGGAATCCTACATGTGTTGTGTTTTTTGCTGTACATACACACCACGATAAAGTTTAATTTGTTAATGACAATAATAACTATAGCAGTATGCTGTGATAACAGTTCTGTGAATGTGGTCTCTTGCTCTCTCAAACTATGTTATTGCACTTGCTGGGCGGACGTGAGGTGATAAAATGGCTGTGTGTACAGATGCAGGAGGTGAATGAGGTAGGCCCGCGATGCAGTGGGAGGCTGCTGACACCCTTCTGATGCTTCATCAGGAGGGTCCTCTGCTTCCAGCCCCAGTCAAGCACAGGTGACTGAAACCGTGGGGAGTGGGGAGGCGGCGGGGGGACTGTATTTCATTAGCATTTTGCCTGTGACATGCATCCATGCTGTTGCTGGGAGGTACCGTTCATTTGTTTTCTTCGCTGATACCCACCTTCTTCTAATCCACCTGATGAGGAATCCGCATGCGTGTATCCATTCTGGTATTTGGCATTTATGAGGTTTACCATTGGAACCATTGTGAGGAGTGCTAATGTGCACACTCATAATGTCCCTGCACGCATATCTGTGTTACACGTGTATAACATTGCAGGGGAGTGTGTACCTAGCAGCCACACTCTTGCACCATAGGGTATGGGCGTGTTTACCCCAGTCCTTACCAGAAGTGGCTTTATGAATTTAGCGTTCTGTCTGCAGCAGAGGGGTTGCTGGCTTGCTCCACATTGTTGTCAAAACTTGATATTTATTGATTGCTCCACTGTGCTCCTGCTCTTTTCCACGTGGTGGCATTTTATTGCAGCTTTATTTTGTATTTTCCTGATGCCTCCTGAAGTTGAGAACTTACGTATTTGTTCATAGTGGTGTCCAGCTAGCCCAGCAGCACTTGCTACTAGGATAGTAGTTTTTACTGCGTTGAAGTGTCGTGTTCATTGTATTTCATGTGACTGACTGTACATGGTCCAAGTATGAATCATCTGGGTAGTTTCACTGATACACATCCTCTGTCCCTCCATCAGTCACGGATTGGTCAATGTTAACATAGCTTCACACTTGGGCTCTGCACCTGGTATATGACTTGTTCTTTTCTGTGCAGTTCTTTTTTTTTTTTTTTTTTTTACAGTATTAATAGACCCTTTGGTTTTTCACATGAATTTTAGAAACAAAGTTGTATGTTCATATGCAAATATAGTCACACTCTACTGATTTTATTTGGATTTCTCAAAATACATAATTTGGAGGAGGGGAATGATAAACCTACTATAGTGAGACTTTTAATTCACGATCATAGTATCTGCTTTTTAAAGTTTATTCTTTGAACAATTTCTTTAAATAATATCTTTTTCACATTTTTGTGTATAGAGATAAAGGAGACCTTTGCTAGATTCATTCCTAAATATGTGCTATTTCAGTGCTATTATAAGTAGTATTCTCTTTATTTTTTTAAAGATTTATTTATTTATTTTAGAGAGAGAGTGTGCCCGAGTGGGCTGGGGGGTAGCAGAAGGAAGGAGAGAGAATCTCAAGCAGACTCCCCACTAAGCATGGAGCCCGACATGGAGCTCGATCCCACAACCCTGAGATCACAACCTGAGCCAAAACCAAGAGTCAGACGCTTAACCAAATGAGCCACCCAGGTGCCCCTTAGTAATATTCTCTTTAAATGTTCATTTTTTTCTTTGACATCATGATGACAGGCATCCTTTTTGTTCCTATTCTGAGGAGGAATTTCTTCATCATTTTACAGGCTAGTCTAGCATGCGTTTTCTATAGAGATTTATAGATAAATTTTTACCCTGTTAACGATGTATTATTATTCTGACTTTGTCAGTTTAGAATTTTGTCAAATACAGTTTTGGAATCTACCTGATGATTAATTAATTTTTCTTTTTTTTTTTTTTTTACTTATGTTGAGTCACAAAGATTAATTTTCTAATGTTAAACCACTTGTACAATAAATTCCACTTGGTCATGATTCATTACCTTCTTTTTGTATTTAGTGGAATCAATTTTTTATACTTCATACAAGATAGGATTTTCCATCTGTATTCATGAGAAATATTGTTCTGTAATTTATGACTTTTATAGTCTTTGTCATGTATTCATTTTGTTTTGTTGGATTTGTCTCCCTTTTAAAAAGTCAACGTTTATAATACAAAAACTTTCATTAAATTAATAACAGGCAAAAATTTGAATACTTTATAAAAAATAATTATATAAAAATACAAAAAATAGCACCTGAAAATGTGCTGAACATCATTTTCATCATAGATTTGCAAGTTAAGCTTCAGTAAGATGGCAGGTCCTACTCATTCGTTCAGAAAGAAAAGTGGTTGGAAATCTGTTTCAGTGTCCCTGTCCTTCTCAGGTTTTACCTCTTAGTGGTCCTCTAGCCCAGCCTCTAGCCAGCCTTCCCAATCAGGCTCCTGCAGTCTCTTAAGCCACTTTGTTTTTCAGAGGAATTGCCTTAACTCTTTCGTGTCCAGTCTGCCTGTTCCCCAGCTCATTACATGACGGGATGGGCAAACCAACTCCAAATCTAATCCTCCAGCCAGTGCCCGGGTTGGATCAAAGCCTGCCAGGTCAGCTGTCGATGCTCACTGCTCCTCTGAAAGCTTCTTGCTTCTCTGGAATCTCTCTCCTCTTTAAGCACTGTTGTTTCTGGAACTCTCTATACCTTTGAGTAGATGTCTGCTGTCAAGGGGGAGCTTTGGTTCCCCAGGTAGTATCCAGTCCTACCAAGTGCTACCTGGAAGCATCATTTACTGGAAGCATATACTGGAAGCAGTATACATTTTTTTTAAGATTATTTATTAGAGAGAGAGCACAAGCAGGGGGAGCAGCAGGCAGAGGCAGAGGGAGAAGCAGGCTCCCCGCTGAGCAGGGAGCCCGACGCGGGGCTCAATCCCAGGACCCTGGGATCATGACCTGACCCGAAGGCAGACGCTTAACCAACTGAGCCACCCAGGCATCATCACAGTATACATTTTTAATTTAAAAAATAGTTTTGCTATGGTAACATAGCAAAGTTGGAAAAAATTTCGATACCTACTCTGAACCTGACCCTGTGTCAGGCATTAGGGGAACAGTAATGATCCTGAGATGCTATTCCTTCCAATCTTCATGAAGCTTTTCTGTTATGAAAGACAAAGATGTAACCAAGTCAGTCACAAAACAAATACTTCATAAAAATGGAAGTAAATATTCTGACCTGGAAAGTATTTCCTTACTTCCAGTAGGAGTAGACTGTCCTTTTATTAACCAACTTCTGCCTCATCTCTCACACACGCTAACTCCTTCACCCAGTGGAAATGTCAAACACAGGAATTTTAATGTATAAAGAATTTTTGTAGGAGGAATAAACACTCTTTAAGAATTCCTTCTATTAGTATTGACTGCAAAAAATAACAACAGACGAGAATGTTGAAACAGTTTTGTATATATTTCTAGGGTATACTCTCTACGTGAGAAGTGGTTGCTTCTTCTTTACTCTTAAGGTGTGTGCGAGAAGCAGATGGCATAATTCAGTTATTAACAGGTGGCACAACAGGTAAGAAATGAGAACAATTTAAGGGCGAGTGAACGCTAGGGAGCAATATCCATCCTGGCACATAGGGAATTAGGCGTGAGGTTCTCATTAGTTCTAATGAGTATGTGTGGCCAATCTGGAGTTTTCACATTGAATCAGCACGAAGCTATGTAGCACAGGTGTTTAATTGTCTCTTGATCCAACATCTGAATAGATTAAAAGACCGTAGAACAAAGCCCTCTCACTTGCAAAAACAGAAAGGCCTGGAAAACAATACTATGTTAAATTAGAAAAATTTAAGAAAATTTGAGGAGTCTATTGAGCAAAACTTAGCTTCATCTCATTTAATAAATTTTATATATAGATGTGTGTTCTTGTACGTGCAGTGGTAATACAGTAAAATATTGAAAATTTTATAATGTCAGTATTTTTGTGTGTGTGGTTCAATTTTTAATACTATTATTTTTATTCAAATATATTTGATAGAACAAAACTCATTTTCTGGTATCTAAGCACTAAAAGTTTCTTCAATGATATCTTTGCCAAAATGTCCCCAGTATACTAGCGGATGCTTCGGTGCATGTGGATGTACTTGTGATTTCTGTCCCGTTCAGTGAGGTAGCAGCAACCTTAGCTTGTTGCGGAAACTTGGTCGTGGGGCGAGCATAGGGAAGCCACGTGTGCTGTCTTTTCTACTCATATTTATCTACTCAGTTTGCTGTTTTTGTATGGCAGATTTGCAGACATCACCAAAAAACTTGATATTAGGTCCTAGCAACCCCAGAGAATTGTTTTCTTCAGGTCGTATTTCACAAGATACTGGAGAGATACTTCATAGTGACTTTACTGCTTCTGAATTTACCGTGTATATGGTTTAGCTATAAAAGTTCATTTGGTTTTAATATTTAGACTTTCTTTGCTTGTTGTCCTCATTTGGGATGTTATATTTACATATGATTTGCTATTTTTTAAAAAAACAAATGTTCAGCCTTTAAAAAAATCACATTCCTTTGAAGATGACAAAATCAGCATTGAGAATATGTGATGAGGTTTGTTAGAGGAAAGTTAATCTGTGGATTAAGTCAAATGTATGTTTATCCAAGAAAAAATTCCTGTTCCTATACATTGTGTGATTCACTGATATCTGTAGTTCTGCAAAGATGATTTTGGAGAACTTCTATGTCCTTTTCCACTGTGCACTGTCCTGGGCAGGCTCTTTAGCCTTCTGGATGTCTGACTTCTGCTAGATAATAAAAATAGGAGTATTTTCAGGATTAAAGGAGACAGAAAATGAACGGTGTTTGGAATCTTAAGAGCTCAACAAATACCAAGTCTTCTTCTATTTCTCCTACTTTTGCAACGAAGAAAATCACTTGGCTCCCGTGTAAAACATAAATCATTCCAGTGTTCCAGTGTCATGTGTGTGATTGCCTAAATCTGTGTTAGGGTTTGGGAACTTCATATATAATAAATACCCCCGCATGGGATCCAACAATGGTCTCTGAACGAGAATATGAGACGTGTTATCCTAGAGAGGGTGCTATTTATATTAAGAGAAAAGATTAAAAGGTGCCATTGTATAGATCCTAAAAAGATAAGTAACTCTCTGCTCTTTTGGCTCCTCATTTAAGGAAGAAAAGGTAGAATAAATAAGTTTAAAATATATCTTCATATAAAGCCCCTGTTTCTGAAGATAGTCTATGCTCCTCCCACTAAGAGGGCCGTTTTTCTTTGCAGCTTTATATCACGCATGAGTTTTGCAGTTAGTGAATGAAAACAGTGTTGCATTAATGAGAGCCCACAGATGTATTTGCACCGTTTCTTACAAAGGATATTTATTTTACTAATTTAAATAAACATTGGAAAAGAAATGTTACATCTCTGTGATTCTCATATGTTGTGAAGACCAATACTTTGTTTCCAAAAACATGCATACAATATTATTTCTAATCGTAACATCATTTTTTTTTAAAGATTTTATTTATTTTTTAGAGAGTGAGCGAGAGAGAAACAGCATGAGAGGGGAGAGGGTCAGAGGGAGAAGCAGGCTCCCCGCTGAGCCAGGAGCCCGATGTGGGACTTGATCCCAGGACCCTGGGATCCTGAGCCGAAGGCAGACGCTTAACCATCTGAGCCACCCAGGTGCCCCGTAACATCATTTTTTAAAGTAAAGGTATTTTTTTTTATGAGACTGTTTTTTTTTTTTAAGATTTTATTTATTTATTTGAGACAGAGAGAATGAGATAAAGCATGAGGGGGGGGAGGGTCAGAGGGAGAAGCAGACTCCCTGCTGAGCAGGGAGCCTGACGCAGGACTCGATCCCAGGACTCCAGGATCATGACCCTAGCCGAAGGCAGTCGCCCAACCAACTGAGCCACCCAGGCGCCCTAAAGGTATTTTTTTATTCAGTCATGTCCTGTGTTAGAAATTACTAAAAATAACGAAAATAAAAATTACTAAAATAACTGCAAACATATGCACACAGAAATGGAAGAAAGACAATCACCCAGAAATATTTTATGAAAAATTCTCCTCGATTATTATTGCAAGTGTGCAGTCTTCTTTTTCCAGGTTAGCATTTCCAACAAGCTGCTTCTGCTGTATGCAGGAATTTTCTAGGCTCATGGGAATGATCAGGCCTCTATAGCAGACCTCAGGCTCATCATGGTAAATGGCTCACTGATCCTAAGATACAGAGCCTCACGTGCTGCTCACGTCTCCAGCAGCCGTTAGCTTGTTTTCTGTTCCTCCCCTCCTCAGTGTGAAGACTTTGACATATCTTGTTTTTGTAGGACATTCAAACCTTTTATCAGTTCAAGATCATTATGAAGTCTGGTTCTCACCTTCGGCTTTTTCTAGTAAGAGGATTAACCATGACAGTGTTGGTGCCTGCATCCGGCTCCATATCCCTGACACTATGCTACATGCCCGATTTTCTTAACTAAGAAAATCATGATTGTCCAGGAAAATACTTAAAAATAAAAATATTTTGGGATACTTGGGTGACTCTGTTGGTTAAGCATCCGACTTGAGTTTGGCTCAGGTCATGATCTCAGGGTCCTGGGATGGGGCCCCATGTCAGGCTCTGTGCCCAGCGGGGAGCCTGCTTCTCCCTCTCCTTCTCTCCCTCTCCTTTCCCCTCTCCCTCCCTCTCCTCCACTGCCCCCCCAGTCTCTCCATTTCCTTCTTATTTTATGTTTTTCTCTGTCCTTTCCCTTCCTTTTCATCTTTCTGTCTTTATTTTTCTTCTAATAGAGTCAAGAACTTGGCAGAAGAATATTCTGAAGAGAAAGAGAGATGCTTTCATGTATTTTCATCCCATAGTTTGCGTTAAAACCTGCAGATCAAATCAGTGGTTTTAACGGAAGTTGTTGATACTATAAAACATGGATGTGTATATTCTGGACGGATTGTTGTCCTGTAAAAGTTGTCATCACTAATACAATGTAGGGACTGACTGCCTTGATGTTCTTGCTTTGTGTGAGAAACGTATTTTCTTCAGTCTGACTTTCTGTTCTTTCCCTCAGTGTGTGGCATGGACGTGCCTCTGCCGCCTGCCGTTCACCAGCCCTGAGGAGCTCTTTACAGTCCTCTACCTGTTCTTCCTCTGAGCAACGGGAGCGATGTCCTTCTAGCTTAGTCCCACATCTCCTGAGGCACACCTCAGCACTTTGACCAAAACAGATGGAGCACATGTGTGTCTGACTCCATCTGCATTGATTGAGTCCAGAAAGATCTCAGCAGGTGTAACTTCATGGACGTTTAGTTAGAGTCAGAGTGTCCACTCAGTGACTTAGTTCCTCCAGTTTCTGTCCTCTACCCCCAACATTGGGAAATGCTTTGTGGAAGAAAGCAAGCAAGTGAAGGAAGTTACTATCTTCTACTTTACATTGCAGTTACAGTTCCACTTTACCTATGTATTTGTAAGAGAAGACGTTGAATCCTTGCAACGTCTGCATTTCTTTTTTTTTTTTTTTTAAGATTTTATTTATTTATTTGACAGAGAGAGACACAGCGAGAGAGGGAACACAAGCAGGGGGAGTGGGAGAGAGAGAAGCAGGCCTCCCGCAGAGCAGGGAGCCCGATGCGGGGCTCGATCCCAGGACTCTGGGATCACGACCCGAGCCGAAGGCAGACGCTTAACGACTGAGCCACGCAGGCGCCCCAACGTCTGCATTTCTGATGCCACTTAAATGTCCAAAAACTGGCCTTGTATTTATGCTGTGGTTTTGTTCATGAAAACAGATTGTGTTTATGATGGGGTATACTAGTTGTCTCGTTTAATAGAATATGAGTTAACTTTCAAGCATATGCTAAGACAAATTTATGTAACTTCCATTTATCCAGTGTCTTTTTCTACCCACCGAAGTCTTAGATGTTTATGTGCAAGCAAATATATTTGCTGGGTGTTTGTTGGTTTTTGTTTTGCCTTACACAAATACATATTAACAGAAAGCAATACTTGAGGGGTAGGTTCATGGGTGGTGACCTCCCATCTTGCAGGTGTGGTCAGAAGGGGTGGGGATGACATCCTCAATCTGCCCTATTTTCATTCCTGAACAGGCACAAGCTCCAAGGGCCGAGTGCACCCCAGGTGCTGGGGTCTTGGTCCTATTTCCTACTGTGACCCAGAGTTTGATGTGCAGAGCAGTGATGCCCGGCTCTTGCATCACTGAGCCACACTCAGGGTGGCCAACATGTGGGCATAGGGCCAGGATGCAATTTGGCCTGCCTTAACTGTCTTCCCCCAGCCACATGGCAGATGGTCTCCTTGCCAGACATATTGGTCACATGGACACAGTGTCACTGAAGGTTGAAGAATGTGGCAGACTCCAATATGTCCTCTCCTTTAGGCACCTGATGTTCAAGGCTGATGACCAGTTCTCTTCCTCCCCTTCTGAGATGCCATTCCTGCATGCCATCTCCAGACTGCCATGGGAAAGCTACTTGCTGGTTTTTATTTATAGGTCTGCAAGCAAGCTCTGAGCACATTAAGCCATTTTTGAAAGATATTCAAGGTATTGAGTATCTTTTTGAAAGATATTGAAAGATTTATTGAAAGATATCTCCCATTTTAAGAATTGGTACATTTAACTACTGGGAAGTAGATGTCACATGTAAATTGGAAATTAAATTATACCCCACATATGAAACTTCCAGAGTAATATTCTCAGTTGTCCTCCAAAGACAAAATTGACAAATACTTTATAAGTAAAAAACCAGGTTCATTAGGAGAAAAGTAACTGAATATGTATTTCTGTATAACATCAGATTACAATTTTTTATTTCAATTATTTTCAATTGACTTTTTAACTGGTTATCTCTAGACAGAGTGGGGTATATGGAATCCATCCCGGTTTGCTAAATTGGTTGTATATTGCATCTGAGACCAGTATCAGCAGCCACCTTAAATCTGTATTTCTGTTTAAATAACAGTAATTTACTTACAGGATCATGTTTCATCCTAGACTGTCCTAAAATTATCGAGTGATTCAGTCCCCAGCCAATGAATAATTTCCCGTTGACAGATGAACTACCTTTACAGGCTGCCCTCTACTCACGGTAGTGATAACTCCATGGAATCACTTTGAAATACACCATTTTCCCAAGTTGTCATTAAGGAAATGAGGATTCAGTGTTAAACCATTTTTTCAAAACATAATTTTAAATAACAAGTGTCATGGAGATCAAATTTTCTGTGCACCAGACTGGTTTTAGCATAAGCGGTGAATGTTAGTGAAACCTCCAAGGTCCTCCTGTCAACAAAGCATTGACAAATACATCAATGAATTTCATAGGAAAAATAGGAAATGACATTATTTTATATCCCCATCTTGTTAGTGAGTGCACTAATCTGCTTTTTAACAAGAGGTAACCAAGGACAATAGAAAAAGCAGAAGCTTATTCTGATGCTGTGTGCAGATTACTCGGGCCCAGGAACATTTGCGGCCTCATACTTGGAGCAGTATGTCTGCCCATTCTGTCTCTCAAGAATGCTGAATCCAGTCTGAGGGGAGGAGGAGTAGAAGAGAAAAACAGAATTACCGCTGCTGAGCATTACCAGGGCAGTGACACCGAGTCAAGCACTCCACTGGCATGGCGAAGCACTGAGCACGGCAGGGAGCAGGAGTAGACCGCTCCCGGGCTCCACACACCCACACCCACACACAACACATTGATTATTTTACTAGTTGTTAACTGAATCGCAGAGAGAGCAAGTAAGTTCACACTGTTGAGAATTTTACCAAATCTGTATCTTAATGTGGAAGAAATGCTAAAATCTAGACCAACTTATCTCTAAAGCTCATTCTCTTTTGATTCCACCCAAAATACGTGGGTGTGCATGTGTGTATTTTATATATTCATATGACTGTTGTCTTAAGGGCAACGGTGTGTGCCTTTCATTGATGACAAGTGTTCAGACTCCTAATAACTAAGGTTATATATATATAAGTGGACTCACATCACCCATATCAACCCTCAAAACCTGGACTGAGAGCAAACTTCTCATGGCTTCATCCACAGCTGACTGTACTGGAAGAGTATCTTCAAAATTTTTAGGAATAATACTTCCTCACCTCAGATTCTATATCTAGCCAGATTATGTTCCATGAATAATGGTGGGACGAAGACATGTCAAAGATCTTACCACACCCAGAAACCCAAAAAAGTCTTTCCTGGATATTTTCTTCAGTACGAAGAAGTGGATCCAAAAGAAAGAAGTATAGAAAGTGCTAATTCACGCAGAGCAAAGACAGTTGCAAATGTGAGCAAATCTGAACAAACCATGACTTAAAAAAATAATAATCTGAATATGTTTGAAGTATTTAGATGTAAACTGGAATGGCATTTCAAGCCCAGAGTGATATGGACATGGCATGGATAAGCCGCTCTCGGCCTCAGGGAGAATTGGATGGCAGGCGGCCTGAGCCCAGTGGCTTATGGGGATTCCTGCTCTCAGTCTCCATGACTCTCCCCAGCTTGTGTCTCCACTGGCTATGTCAGGGTTTCAGTGCCTTACCGGTTAGCAGAGGAAGAAGGTTATCCATGGAAGAATAGAAGTAATCTATGCAATAAAATAAATAATGAGAGTAAAAATTTAAGTCAGGCTCTCATTATATAGATAATAAAATTAATGAAGATGAGCACAGGTTTTGCTGTGTTGAATTCTGTTATTGATAATGAACCTAAGATTACTGATGATTATTGATAAATAACTGGATAAATAATGAAACTTTCACTGACTCTTATTATAAGTGATGAAAATGTGTGTTATTGGCACCTTTACTCCTATTTTGAATATCTTGTGTTTTGTGAAGATTAAGTAAGGTAATGTTTATGAATACATATCACAGTGCATTGAAGGTATTAAGTGCTCAATAAAGACAGAAAATGATGATATTGAAAAATAGGGGAAAAAATCAGACTTCTTAAGAATGCAATTATCTCTCACTCTCCATTTCTGTTCCTCCTCTTTTTCTTTATACATTGTGACCTGATTTGACATTTCTTCTGACCTGCCATCACAGAAATGTAAATTTTGTATTTCAGACATTTGGATTAAGAATGTTTAGGTGCAGGACTGATAGGCAATTTGAAGTAATTGTTATACTTGACACCGTTTATCCCCCAGTTAAAATCAAGGAGAACACAACAGTTTTATTTGTTAAACGAGCCACACTCATCAAGCATTCTCACTAATGTTGTCTTGTAGAACGGCACTAGGAAGGGGCTGTATTCTCATATTGCTGTGTGTTTCCATCCTCTGCCGGTTACAGATACCTCATTTGGGAAGGGTGCAGACTTGGCAAATCAGTTTTGAAGCTAATTCTAATTTATGAACACATAGCTATAGAACAATTTTTAAAGGAAATATACCTTTTATTTCAAAAGAGACAAAATTGAGAGATAGTGTTTTTTGTTTTAGAATGAATATCAGAAAGCAATAATAAGGAATTATGTGGTGAGGTCCAAAATGATTCTTGAAGAGAAGACAGACCTGTGGAAGGCTGTTTCCCAGAGTGGTCATAAACATCACAACATCCTGTCCTAGATTTTGATGTGACCTGACTCATGGAGTAACAACTGCTCCCAGCTCATGTTTGAGTCATTCTAGAGGATGCATGCTTTGATGTATCATTCCCAGCCCGGGGAGTGAATAATTGGAGTTAGGACAGAAGACTATTCAGACGGTGTTAATGTTTGGAGTCTAACTTATTGCCCAGAAACAGACGTATTTCCACAGCCTTTGCCGCATGGTTTTTGGTTCTTCCCACTGAATCTGTCGTGATTTGCTTCGGCCAATAGGAGAAAGGCATATGTGACAGTGTGCCAATTCTGAGCCAAGGCCTAAAAAGCTTTTGGTATTTCTGTTTTCCCCCTTGCATCTCTGCCGTCAGCATGAGAAAGCGTGCTGAGTTTAGCCTCAGTTCCAGGGCCTGGTTCCAGGGCCTGTCAGTTTCCATCTCGGTGACTTGTTAACCCCCCTTGCTGGGCATGCCTGTTACTGACGAAGCAAAGGCATGAGTTGTCTGTGCCCTTAGCCATCACTGTAGTGCCAGCTGCACCAGTCTAACTGAAATACACTGAAAGAAATAAAAATTTAATATATATAATAATCATCTGATGTCAGTGATTTTGTAGTTATGCCCAAATTTAAGAAAACTTGGTAAAGAGAAACCAGAATATTTCAGTGCCGCCACCACGTAGAAGAAAAGGATACAATTCAATACAGCTACTTTAGTGATTGATTTGTTGGAGAATTTTAAGCAGTCTGACCCACAATTTTTTAACATGTAATTGATGCTCTATACTTTGTGCCTAAAAAAAAGGGGGGGGGGGAATCTTATGGATAGATATCATCCATAATTGTCATTAGGAAATCACAGATTTTATTTTATCAGTCACATAATGCATCAAAAATGCTGTATTGTTTTATGGATATCCTAAACTCCCATCTTTCTGATACTGGCTTTCCGTATTATTTTTAACAGTTTACCCACCATAACAACATAACAATCAGAACATGATGGTCATTTGTGAATTGAGGTTTTTATATTCTCAGATATTATATGATAGACCCCCCTCCCCCAAACCCATCATAACGTGAACCCAAAATAAACTTTAGGTCTCCTGTTTGGCTGATTTTGAAGTTCTTTTTATTCTTAAATTGTATCTATATCTAGCTTAGTTGTGGAAAGTATTTTAGTTTGACTTATTTGTATACTTCGTCTTTCCCTGGCAAATGGGATAGTTCTTTTGTTTTTGTTTTTTGTTTTTCTGTAAAAAAGTTTTCTAAATTAGATAAACCGCTTTTGCTCAACATAGATGGTAGGTGTTGCCCATGAATGGCAGGTAATTAAAGCACATAAAGATGTTTAAGAAAATGTTATCAAGTTCAACTTGACAACTGACAACCTTTTTCCTCAGTTTCGTCAGTACCGGTTCTACAGTCACAGCCTTTCCAGCTGCTGGTGCTGCAGCTTCTACTGCCGTGTCAGTGGGGAGCTGATGATGTTCACTTTGAAGATCCTAGTTTCAGGGAGTGCCAAAATTATTTGGGAACTAACTATATTAGGCAATTATCTGGTGATTATATTAAGATTATTTATTGCTATATCTTTTAAAAAATTACAGCTAGCCTTCTGCAATGATATTGAGCAATGCTTTAGTCCTTTCATTTTGTCTGTTGTCTAACAAAGTCCTTTAAATGTAGCAGCCACCAAATAAGCTTTTGTTGAATAGATGGAAAATAATCCCATTTATATACTATTTCTGAAATAACACTAAAGATTAGGTAATATTCCTTTTATTGCATCACTTTTTTGAAAATGATAGGAAGTAATATAGACTGTGTAACACAGATGGACTTTAGATTTTTATTGAATGCCTCAGTCTCCTATAAAGGAAAGGCGTTCTTAATATATCAGATTGTGTTGATCACATTGCATTTGTGTTTCATGGACTTCAGTGAATTTTATTTCAGTTATAATATGAATTTATGTCTTTAACCCCTTCTTCAAGGTTAGGGTTATCGTTGCTATGGAAACAACTTCTCTTTAGTATGTACCAACCCTCAACTGTATCTACAGCATTTCTGCATAGAGTCCTTAAGTTTAAATGAAGGGAGAAATTCTCAGTGGATATGCACATTGTATATTCTAGAATCATTTTTTTTGATCGGTTACAGAGATTGAGTTCTTCATGTTTAGATCTGTTACAAAATGCCCCTGTCATTTCCCTCCTCTTGTCTGAAGGGGAAATTTATAATATGTGTATATGATGACTGTTTTATTTTTTATGTTTTACATTAACAGTTACCAAAATTTGTGACATTATTTCATACTGCTAATAGAATATACTTAGATCATAGGTAAGTTGTAAAAAATATTATTTCTTCTAAAACTCCAAGTTATAACTGTGGTGTAATACTTAGCTATCCATGTTTTCTTTATGAACTTATATATAATTCTTCTAAAGTTCATCACATACTTCAACACAAAATCATATAATTGGTTGTCCTGGATCGGGTTACTACAAGCAGACACTGAGATGAAGTTGTATCTGAGAGCGATTTTTTCAGAAGGTGTTCCAGGAAAAACTGGTAAGGGAGATGAGAAGCACAATAATGAAGAGGAAGAAGAAAAAACAAAGGTGTTATTTCATGTGAAGTCCCAGTCTTGACTCAATTTTGGAGAAACTCCAAAGTATCATTTTGACTACAGGGTTTATTATGGCTTGAAGAAAGGAAGCTACATTTTCATATTCTTCCATCTGTGACTGATTGACTATGAGCAGTCATTCTAGTTCTTAGTGCCTCTCTAGGTATTTATTCAAAGTGGTTCTACTTACCCAAGTTTACTTTCTGATAAATTTTGAAAATGTGGACCATTAGGAAATGAGCTAATAGAAGTTGGGAATAGACTTGCACAACCAGGGAAAGGAACATGAAGAGATCTAGTTTGAATACTAACATATTTCATGGTAGTTGACCCCTTGCACTGATCAGCTCCACTTCTCAAAGTAAGTGTGCTCCATTCAGTCCCAGAATCCACATGATTGTTTTTAGTTACAATTTAGGGTAAAACCCACAACAGGAGATTTAGTAAGATAGCTAGAGCTCTTGCTACTGCAGCTGGTCCTGAGGGCTGTGACTAATATTCATAATCTCTTTCTATCATAAGTCTCCTTACTTTGAGTTAGCGTTTTTTCAGATCTTGGTGGCTTGCACTGGGGGAGGGATGACCCAAATCTTTATTCCTGAAAGTTATCAGCCCATGTGTAAATCACTGAGAGACACGAAATAGATTAGTAATTTACAGCAACATTTCTCTCTGTCCCTATTATGGAACAGCAGGTCTAACTCTTCCTAATGACCAGCGTGAGTCACTCTTTCCAGTAAAATTACTCACTTCTTTGCTATATGAAGCAAGGGGAGCACCACCCTCCCCAAATATCAGAATGTAGCTGTAGCTTTATGTTTAGTGGGAATCTTAACTTAGATGGAAGGCATTCTCTGTATTCATTCTGTGATGGAATTAATGAGGTTATGCCCAATAGTATCTTCCCATTAGCATGAAGTTGAACCTTCTTTGATAAAAACACACAAATGGAAACTTTTAAGAAAATACATTCTGCCCATCACACACACACGCAATTTGAAGTATCAAGAAGAGAAGAGAAACAATATTTGAAAAGATAGTGTCCATAGAATTTTAAGAACTGGCGGAAGTTACAGAGAATGAAGGATTTATGTAAACACCAAGAAGAATAAATACAAAGAAAACTGCAGTTGGGATCTTTATAATACAGTTATGAATATGAAATGTTAAAGAGAAAATCTTAAAAGTAGCCAGTGGGTGGAAGTAGAGGTAAATACAATCTTTCAAAGAGCAACGATTAAGAAGATAGCTTATTTCTTAAAAGAATAAAATGAAAAAAGAAAACGGAAAGTCCTCTTCAAAAATCTGCCAGAAATTAATGCTTAACTTAATGTTGCATCTATAGAATATACTTCAAATATTAAGAAAAAAATGAAGAAAAAATAAATCTTTAATTTGTTTTGCTGTGGTAAAATATATATAATACTTGTCATTTTAGTTGTTTTTAAAGTATATTAGTCAGTAGCATTAATTACTTTCAAAATATTGTGCAAGTATAACCACTATATATTTCCAAAAGATTTCCATCACTACAAAGAGAAACTCTGTAACTGTTAAACAATAACTCATTATTTTTTGCCCCCCCCAACCCTAGGAACCAACAATTTACTTCATATCTCTGTAGATTTTCCTATTCTTGAAATTCAAATAAGTGGAATTTAAAAATACAGGATTACATGTGGCAAACTTTTTTCACTTAGTATAATGCTGTCTAGGTTCTTCCATGTTGTAGCATATATCAGAGCTTTATTTTCCATAGCTAAATAATGCTCCATTGTATGTATACCCTACATTTTGTTTATTCATCTATTGATAGACATTTGGGTTGCTTCCATCTTTGGCTATTCTGAATAATGCTGCATTGAATGTTATCATATAAGTTTTTATTTGAATCTTTATTTTCATCTCTTTTCAAGGAACTGCCAAACTTTGTCCCACAGTAGCTGTACCATTTCACATTCCTACCAGTTTCTCTATGTGCTTAATACTTGTGTATTAATAATTGTTATTTAAACCTCCCCTTTTTCTGTTATATTTATCCAGGTAGTTGTGAAGTGGTATTTCATTGTGGTTTTTATTTGGATTTCCTTAATGACTAATGATGTTGAGGATTATTTTGTATGCTGTGTGACAATTCGTATGTCTTTTTTGGAGAAAATTCTATTCAAATCTTTCACTTATTTTATAATTGATTGTTTTGTCTGTCTTGATGAATTTGAAAGAAATGTTTTAAATATTCTCCAAGAGCTGAAGGTAAACAAGAGCAAACAACTATAAGGAATCAGAAAAATGGTGTATGATTAAAATGGGACTGTCCAGAAAAGGATTAAATTGTTTAAAGAACCAAAAAGAAATTCTGAAGCTGAAAAGTACAGTAACTGAAAGGAAAATTCTCTGTGGGAAGAGGGGAGTTTTAACAGATTTGAGCAGGCAGAAAACAGAAACCAGTGAACTTGAATATAGGGCAGTTGAATTATCTGGTCTGATGGGCAGAAAGAAATAAAGAACGAAGAGAAGTGAATAGAACATAATAAACCTATGGAATACCATAAAGGAGACTATCATGATTATAGGAGTACCAGAAGGAAAAAAGAGAGAAAGGGGAACAAAGAATATTTGACGAAGGCCAAAAATTCCCTGATTCTAATGAAAGACATGTATCTACAGATTCATGCTGCTCAGTGAATCCCAAGTATCATAACTTCCAAGACATCCATACCAAGATACTTAATTAAACTGTCCAATGACAAAGATAAAGAAGATTCTTGAATGCAGTAAGGGAGAAGCAACTAATCACATATAATGGGTCCTCAGTAAGATTAAGAGAGGATTTCCCATCAGAAATGGAGGCTAAAAAGCAGTGGGTTGACATATTTAAAGCTGTATGAAGAAACAAGATCTCCAGTAAAAGAAACCACATGGGAGGATAGAAAAGCTAGTATTACTTTTTTTCATTTTTTGGTAACTCCACTATTTATTTTCCAAATTATTAAAAAGACATGCATAGAAATAATTATAAATCTCTTTTATTGGGAATACCATGTAAAATGATGTTAAATGGTTAAAATGATAAATTTTATCTTTCTATATTTTCCCATGATGAAAAAATGCAGAAGTATGCCACAACCTGTGAGAATACACTTTTAGTATATGAATCTAATAAACAACTTATATTCATAACATATTTAAAAACTCCTATAAGTCAGTAATAAAAAGTAAAAACTAACTTTTAAAAAATGAGTAAAAACTTCAATAAGCACTTAACAACATATACAAACATATACACAATATATGCAAAAGTCAATAACCATAGAAAAGTATTCAGTATTATTAGTCATGAGAGAAATTCATATTAAAACTGTATTTGGAGAGGGGAAAGAGGTGGGGGGATTGGTTAGCCTGGTGATGGGTATTAATGAGGGCACGTACTGAATGGAGCACTGGGTGTTACACACAAACAATGAATCATGGAACACTACATCAAAAACTAATGATATAATGTATGGTGATTAACATAACATAATAAAATAAAAATTAAAAAAAAACTATATTTGGATACTATTTAGTACCCAATATAGAAGGCAAAGTTAACAGAACTGAAAATTACCAAATTTGGCAGCGATGAGGAGCAATTGTAATTTTCATTCATTGCTATTGGCAGTGGAAGATGAGGAAGCAGCTTTGGAGAACTTTCAGGCACTTTATTATAATGTTAAATATACACTTCCTGTGATTAGCAACTTCACTCTTAAATTTTTACCCAAGGAAAATAAAACTATATGTTATAAAAAACATGTACAAAAATGTTCATAGTGGACTTACTTATAATGGCACAAACTACAAATACCCCAAAATTTCAACAGGAGAATGATTTAAAAAAACATTGATATGTATATACAATATAATGCTATTAAGCAATGAGAATGAATGAACATTTTCTGGCATGTGCAAAAACAGTGATCTCAAAAATATCATGTTGAAAAACAATGTCAGATGCAAAAGAGTTCATTCCCTAGGAGTCAGTTGTACGAATTTAAGGAGAGGCAATACTAATCAATTGGTGGGGAGGCAAATTTTCTGAAAAGGAGCACAAAGAAACTTTCTGATGTATGAAAAGTTCTATATCTTGATTGGTGTACAAAAATGATATATCTCATTTGGTTTTATTGTTCAGCTGTTGGAGTTCCTTATATATTCTGTATATTATATCCTTGTCAAATATCAGTTGCTAACATTTTATCCTTTTTGTAGGTTGTCTTATCACTTTACTGGTAATGTCTTTTGATGCATAAATTTTAAAATTTTGATGAAATTCAATTTATCTATTTATCTTTTGTTGCTCATGCTTTTGGTATCATGTCTAAGAACTTGTTGCTCAGTCCAAGGTAATGAAGATTTACTCCTGTGTTTTCTTCTAACAGCTTTATGGTTTTAGCTCTTATATTTAGGACATCGATCCATTTTGAATTAATTTCTATATATGATGTGAATTAAAGACCCAATTTTATTCTTTTTCATGTGCAAATCCAGTTGTCCCAGCACCATGTATTAAAGAGATTGTTCTTTCCCGGTTGAATGAACTTGCCACCATTGTCAAAAATCAATAGGCCTTAGATGTATGGGTTTATTTCTAAATTCTTTTACATTGCTATATATGTTTATCTTCATGCCAGTAAAACACTGTTTTGATAACTGTAGTTTTGTAGACTGATTTAAAATTAGGAAGTGTTAGTACTTTAGATGTATGGGTTTATTTCTAAATTCTTTTACATCACTTTATATGTTTATCTTCATGCCAGTAAAACACTGTTTTGATTACTGTAGTTTTGTAGACTGCTTTGAAATTAGGAAGTGTGAGTATTTTGTTCTTTTTCAACACTGTTTTGGCTCTTCTGGGCCCATTGCAGTTCCATATGAATTCGAAGATAATTTTTTACATTTTTGATAAAAGGCTGTTAGAATTTTAATAGAGATTGCATTGAATCTGTAGATCTGGGGGGTAGTATTGGTACATAAATAACAGTAAATCTCCAATCCTTGAACAGGGGTATCTTTCCATTTATTTATGTTCTTGATTTATTTGTACAATGATTGTAGTTTTCAGTGAGTGTACCAGTCTTTCATTCTTTGCATAAATTTATTCCTAGCTATTGTATTCTGTTAGATGTTACTATAAATGGAATTTCTTTCATAGTTTGATTTTTGGATTATTCATTGCTTTTGTATGGAAATGCAACTGGTTTTTGTGTGTCAATCTTACCCTACAACTACCCTACAATTGTGCTGAATGTGTTTATTAGATCTAGTAGATGTTTTATGTATTCTTTGGTATTTTCTATGTGTAGGGTCATGTGATTTGTGAATAGAGATATTACTTCTTCCTTTCCAAAATGGATACCTTTCATCTTTTTCTTTTTCTTTTATTTAAATTCTAGTTAGTTAACACATAGTATAATATTGGTTTCAGGAGCAGAATTTAGTGATTTATCACTTACATATAACACCCATTGCTCATCATACTGAGTGCCCTCCTTAATGCCCATCACCCATCTAGTTAATCCCCCACCTCCCTCCTTCCATCAACAGTCAATTTGTTCTCTATCATTAAGAGTGTCTTACAATTTGTTTCCCTCTTTCTCTTTTTTTCCCTTCCCATAGTCTCATCAGTTTTGTTTCTTAAATTCCACATATGAGTGAAATCATATGACATTTGTCTTTCTCTAGTACTTAGTATTGATTTATATTTCAATATAAATGATAAGTGATGTTGAGCATCTTTTCATGTGTCTGTTTGCCATCTGGATGTCGTCTTTGGAAAAATGTCTGTTCAGGGACCCTGGGTGGCTCAGTCGGTTAAGCGACTGCCTTCGGCTCAGGTCACGCAAGATCCTGGAGTCCCAGGATCGAGTCCCGCATCAGGATCCCTGCTCAGCAGGGAGTCTGCTTCTCCCTCTGACCCTCCTCCCTCTAATGCATGCTCTGTCTCTCTCTCTGTCTCTCTCTCTCAAATAAATAAAATCTAAAAGAAAGAAAAGAAAACTTATTAAAAAACAAAAGGAAAAATGTCTATTCATGTCTTCTGCCCATTTATTAACTGGATTATTTCTTTTTGGGAGGTGTTGAGTTTGATAAGTTCTTTATAGATTTTGGATCCTAACCCTTTATAAGATAGATCAGTTGCAAATATCTTCTCCCATTCCATAGGCTGCCTATTAGTTTAGTTAGTTGTTTCCTTTGCTGTGCAGAAGCTTTTTATCTTGATGAAGTCCCAATAGTTCATTTTTGCTTTTGTTTCCCTTGCCTCTGGCAATGTGTTTAGCAGGAAGTTGCTATGGCTGAGGTCGAAGAGGTTGCTGCCTGTGTTCTCCTCTAGGATTTTGATGGTTTCCTGTCTCACATTTAGGTCTTTCATCCATTCTGAATTTATATTTTTGTATATGGTGTAAGAAAGTCATCCAGTTTCATTCTTCTGCATGTAACTATATAGTTTTCCCAACACCATTTGTTGAAGAGACTGTCTTTTTTCCATTGGTTATTCGTTCTTGCTTTGTCAAAGATTAATTGACCATATAGTTGTGAGTCCATTTCTGGGTTTTCTATTCTGTTGTATTGATATATGTGTTTGTTTCTGTTCTAGTACCGTACTGTCTTGATGATTACAGCTTTGTAATACAGCTTGAAGTCTGGAATTGTGAGGCCTCCAGATTTGCTCTTCTTTTTCAGGATTGCTTTGGCTATTCAGGGTTTTTTACAGTTCCATACAAATTTTAGGATTATTTGTACTAGTTCTGTGAAAAATGCTGCTGGTATTTTGATATAGGTATTGCATTCAGTGTTTGAATGGCTTGGGTAGTATAGACATTTTAACAATGTTTGTTCTTCCAATCCATGAGTATGGAATGTTTTTCCATTTCTTTGTGTTCTCTTAAAGTTATTTCATAAGTGTTCTATACTTTTCGGAGTACAGATCCTTTACCTCTTTGGTTAGGTTTATTCCTAGATATCTTATTGTTTTTGATGCAGTTGTAAATGGAATCAATTTCTTGATTTCTTTTTCTGGTGCTTCATTTTTGGTGCATAGAAATGCAACAGATTTCTGTATGTTGATTTTGTATCCTGTGACTTTGCTGAATTCATGTGTTCTAGCAATTTTTTGGTGGAGTCTTTGGGTTTTCTACATAGAGTATCATGTCGACTGCAAATAGTGGAAGTTTGACTTCTTCCTTGCTGTTTTGGATACCTTTTATTTCTTTTGGTTGTCTGATTGTTGAGGCTAGGACTTCTAGCACCATGTTAAATAGTAGTGGTGAGAGTGGATATCACGAGTGTGTCTTGTTGCTGATCATAGAAGAAAAGCTCTCAGTTTTTCCCCATTGAGGATATTAGGTGTAGGTCTTTTGTATATGGCCTGTATGATGTTGAGGTGTGTTCCATCTACTTTCCACCCTACTTTATTGAGGGTTTTTATCAAGAATGCATGTTGTACTTTCTCAAATGCTTTCTCTGCATCTATTGAGAGGATCATATGGTTCTTACCCTTTCTTTTCTTAATGTGGTATAGCATGTTGACTGATTTGTGAATATTGAATCACCCCTGCAGCCCAGGAATAAATCTCACTTAATGGTGGTGAATAATTATTTTAATGTCATGTTGGATTCGATTTACTAGTATCTTGTTGAGAATTTTTACATCCATGTTCATCAGGGATATTGGTCTGTAATTCTCTTTAGTGGGGTCTTTGGTTTTAGAATCAAAGGAATGCTGGCCTCATAGAAGGAGTTTGGAAGTTTTCTTTACATTTCTATTTTTTTGGAACAGCTTGAGAAGAATAGGTATTAACTCTTCTTTAAATGTCTGGTAGAATTCCCCTGGGAAGTCATCTGGCCCTGACTCTTGTTTTTTGGGAGATTTTGATTATGGGTTCAATTTCTTTGCTGATTATGGGTCTGTTCAAATTTTCTATTTCTTCCTGTTTTGGTTTTGGTAGTTTGTATGTTTCTAGGAATTTGTCCATTTCTTCTAGATTGCCCACTTTGCTGGCATATAATTTTTCATAATATTCTCTTATAACTGTTTGTATTTGTATGCTGTTGGTTGTGCTCTCTCCTCTTTCATTCATGATTTTATATATTTTGGTCCTTTCTTTTCTTTTTGATAAGTCTGGCTAGGGTTTTATCAATTTTATTAATTCTTTTAAAGAACCAGCTCATAGTTTTGTTGAGCTGTTCTACTGTTTTGTTGTTGTTGTTTCTATATAGTTTATTTTTTGTTCTAATCTTTTTTATTTCCCTTCTCCTGCTAGATTTAGGGTTTATTTGCTGTTCCTTTTCTAACTCCTTTTGGTGTAAGGTTATGTGTATTTGAGACTTTTCTTGCTTATGAGGTAGGCCTGTATTGCAATATACTTCCATTTTCTGACTGCCTTTGTGGCATCCGGAGTGTTTTTTGTACTTGTGTGTTTTCACTTTCAGTTGTTTCTGTGTATTTTTTTATTTCTTATTTAAATTCCTGGTTAACCCATTCATTCTTTAGTAGCATGTTCTTTAACCTCCATGTATTTGTGGTCTTTCCAAATTTTTTCTCATGGTTGACTTCAAGTTTCACAGCGTGTGGTCTGAAAATATGCATGGAATGATCTCAATCTTTTTGTACTTGTTGAAGCCTGATTTGTGACCTATTATGTGATCTATTCTGGAGAATGTTCCATGTGCACTGGAAAAGAATGTGTATTCTGCTGCTTTAAGGATGAAATGTTCTGAACATATCTGTTAAATTGATTTTGTCCGAGTGTCATTCAAGGCCATTGTCTCCTTGTTGATGTACTGCGTAGATGATCTGTCCATTGCTGTAAATGGGGTGTTAAAGTCCTCTACCATTATTGTATTATTATCAATTGAGTTTCTTTACATTTGTCATTATATGGTTTAAATATTTGGGTGCTTCCAGGTTGGGGGCATAGACATTTATAATTGTTAGATCTTCTTGATGGATAGTCCACTTAATTATGATATAATGTCCTTCTTCATCTCTTGTTACAGTCTTTGGTTTAAAATCTAGTTTGTCTAGGGGCACCTGGGTGGCCCAGTTGGTTAAGTGTCTTACTTGATTTTGGCTCAGGTCATGATCTCAGAGTCTTGGGATGGAGCCCCATGTTGGGTTCTCCACTCAGTGAGAAGTATGCTTGTCTCCTTCTCCCTCTGTCCCTCCCCCCACTTGTGCCCACTCTCTTTAAAGATTTGAGAGAGAGAAAAAGAGAGAGAATTGTCCGATATAAGTCTGGCTACTGTAGCTTTCTGTTGATATCCATTAGCTTGATGGGGATGGTTCTCCATACCCTCACTTTCAATCTGCAGGTGTCTTTAGGTCTAAAATAAGTCTCTTGTAGGCAACATATAGATGGGCCTTTTTTTTTTTTTTTTAATCTGTTCTAATACCATATATCTTTTGATTGGAGCATTTAGTCCATAGTGAGATATATGAATTTAGTACCATTGTGCTACCCATAAAGTTGATGTTTCTGGTGATGTTTTCTCTTCTTTTCTAATCTTTGTTACTTTGGGTTTTTTTTTCCCCCACTCAAAGAGTCCCCTTTAATATCTCTTGCAGGACTGGTTTAGTGGTCACAAACTTCTTTAGTTTTTTGTTTGGGAATCTCATTATCTCTCCTTCTATTCTAAATAATAGCCCTACTGGATAAAGTATTCTTGGATGCACATTTTTCCCCATTCAGCACATTGAATGTGTCCTGCCATTCTCTTCTGACCTGCCAAGTTTCTGTGGACAGATGTTCTAAGAACCTGATTTGTCTTCATTTGTTGGACTTTTTTCCCTTGTTGTTTCAGTATTCTTTCCTTGTCTGTGTATTTTGTGCATTTGACTATGATATGTCATGGTGATGGTGGGCTTTTATTGAATTTAAAGGGAGTTCTCTGTGATTCTTGGATTTTGATGTCTGTTTCCTTCCCCTTATTACAGAGGTTTTCAGCTATAATTTGCTCAAATGAATCTTTCCCCCCTTTTCCCTCTATTTTTTTGGGGGGACTTCTATAATACAAATGCTATTATGCTTTAAGGAATCACTGAGTTCCCTAAGTCTACCTTCATGATCCAATACCTTATTGTCCCTTTTCTTTTCAGCCTCATTATTTTCCATAATTTTATCTTCTATATCACTGATTCATTCCTCTGCTTCATCCATCCTCATTGTCATGGCATCCAGTCAGTTTTGCATCTCAGTTTTAGCATTTTTTATTTTGGCTTGATTAGCTTTTAGTTCTTTTATCTCTGCAGTAAGGGATTCTCTAGTGTCTTCTATGTTTTTTCTCAAGCCCAGCTAGTATCCATATGATTGTTGTTTTAGATTCTGGTTTAGGCATTTTATTTCTGTATTGAGTAAATCCCCAATGTTACTTCTTCCTATTCTTTCTTTTGGGGTGAATTCCTCCATTTTGTCTTTTTGTTTAGGTCACTGTTTTTTTGTTTTTGTTTTGTGTGTGTGTGTGTGTCATTGTTAGGAAAGACAGTTATAGTCTTGATCCTGAGAGTAATGCCTATATCAAGAAGAGGTCCTATACTCTCTTGACCTGGTGCTTTGGGGGGCATTTCAGAGCGTGCACTCTGCTGTTGTGTCATGGCTGCTCCTTCCCTCAGATCAGTCCTCTGCAGAGTTTCTCCTTGCCTGCAGTG
Source organism: Neomonachus schauinslandi (assembly GCF_002201575.2). NCBI lineage: Eukaryota > Metazoa > Chordata > Mammalia > Carnivora > Phocidae > Neomonachus > Neomonachus schauinslandi. The sequence continues at coordinate 70,300,266 of NC_058408.1, forward strand.
GGGGGTGTTTGGACCTTGTCCACTGTGTGGCAAATTTTAACGAGGTGTGTTTTGGTTTGCTTGTTAAAAGAAGGTAGATCCTATTTCCCTTGGAGCTGAAGTTTTGCAGCAGTCTATGATCAGTAGACTTGTTGTATGTGAGGGTTTGTGCTATTCTTCTGGGGGAGGGGCCTGTGCTGACTCTTAGTTGGTTTTGTCCAGTGGAGATGTACCTGCAGGGCACAGGGGTCAGTGCTTGCTGTATGTGGCTCCAGCCCCCATTGGGGGGCACTGTGTTGCTCACTGCAGTTGGTCAGTGCTAATTGGTAGGGGGAACATAGTATCACCCTGCTTTCTCGTTCCCAGGGCGGGGAGTTCATGCCTGCTACTCTTCAGGAAGCCCTCACAGAAGAACAAGCAATGACCTCACTTGTATCCTGGGCTTCTGCCACATCCCCACCTTTACCTTGACTGTGTTTGAGCTGTCTGTCTGCCAGGCAGCCCAGTACTCCTGTGTTTTATCTCAGACACAGCTGGATTTCAAAACTCCCAACTTCAGGGATCCACGTAGTGTGGGTTTGTGTTGATCCTCTGGGGAAGAGGAGGCACTGGCTGTTCTGACTCTCAGTTGGTCTTGCCCTAGTGAAGATGCACCTGCAGGACACAAGGGGGCGGGGTTGCTGTATGTGGCCCCAGCCTCCACTGGGGGGCACTATGGCCATGCCTTTTTGTCCCAGAAAAGCAGTTGCATGATTGTGCAGTGGTTCAGAGTATATAATAAAGTGCAGCAAAAAAGCCAGTGCCAAGGCTTGCTGCCCTTGGCAGTTGTCTCTGTTCCTATGCTGGTGAACAGGGCAGCTCAGTGGCGCCCTCCAGGTCTTTTGTCCCTGGAGAGACTGTGCCACCTCTCCCTAATGCATTCCAAGAAGAGGAATTACTCTCTGTGTAACCCATGGGATCCTCAGATGATGCTGCCCACTTGTGGTCCTCCACCCTCCTTCCCTACAGGAGCATCGCTAAGACTGCCAGGCATAAACCTGGCTATGATTTAGACTCCTAGAACTGCAGACTTTGAGATCCGCTGCTTATAAAGACTTGTGATATTCAGCCCCTTTCCTTTTCCCTGTCTGTGGCTTTGGGGATGAGTTTTTCTTGTGCAGTACCCTATGTACTGCTTCACTCATTCTCTCTCTCTCCCTCCCTCCTTTCTCTGTGATGAGAGCTCTTTCCCCACTGTAGCACCCACAGTTCTTTTCTCCCCCAAGTCAACTCTCCACAGCTCCTACCTTTCCACAAGGTGGCTGTTTTTCTACCACTAGTTGTGCAATTTGTTCTCTCAGTCCTCTGATCAACTTCTTGTGTGTTCAGAATGATTTGGTATTTATTTAGCTGTGTTTGAGGGACAAGGCAAGCCTGGGGACCCCCTAGTCCTCCACCATCTGACCTCCTCTCCCTCATCTTTTTCTTATCTTATTGTTCTCTCTAGAATTTCCTGTACAGTGTTGACTAGTTGTGGTGAAAGTGGGCATCTTGTCTTGTTTCTGTTCTTATAGGGAAAGCTTTTACTCTTTCACCACTGAGTGTGATGTTAGCTATACTCTTTTATCATATTAAGGAATTTTCCCTCTACCCAGTTTTCTGAGTGAATTTTTAAATCATGAAATATGTTAAATTTTGTCAAATGCTTTTTCTCCAATTGAGATGATCATGTATTTTTTCTTTCATTTTACTAATGTGACATATTATATTGACTTATTGTCTTACATTGAACCATTCATGCATTTTTCTCTCTCTTCTCCATGTGGGGCTACTACAATGCATATGTTGATTCTTTGTTGTTGCTGTTTTCCACAGGTATCTTAGTCTGTTAACTTTTCTTCATTCTTTTTTCTTTCTGCTCCTCTGACTCAATTTCAGGTGTCCTGTTTTCATGCTCATTGATTCTTTATTCTCCGTGCCCCAGTCTGATTTTGAACACTACTAGTGTTTTTTAAATTTCAGTTATTATAAATTTCACTTCCAGGTTTTCTATTTATTTCTTTTTTGTCCTTTTTCTGTATCTTTATTGCTATTTTATTCATATACTGTCTTCCTGATTTCTTTTGCTTTTTTTGTGTATGATTTCCTTTATCTCAGAGTATATGTATAATAGTGATTTTTAAGCATTTCTCCAGTAAATTCAATATGTAGACTTTGGGATGATTTCTGTCAATTTATTTTGTTCTTTGAATAGTCTATACCTTCTGTTTATTTATATGCATTGTGATTTTTGTTGGAACTTGAATATTTTTTTTTTAATTTTTTTTTTTATTCTTATGTTAATCCCCATACATTACATCATTAGTTTTAGATGAAGTGTTCCATGATTCATTGTTTGTGCATAACACCCAGTGCTCCATGCAGAACGTGCCCTCCTCAGTACCCACCACCAGGCTAACCCATCCTCCCACCCCCCTCCCCTCTAGAACCCTGTTTGTTTTTCAGAGTCCATCGTCTCTCATGGTTCGTCTACCCCTCCGATTTCCCCCGCTTCATTCTTCCCCTCCCGCTACCTTCTTCTTCTTCTTTTTTTTTTTTTTTCTTAACATATATTGCGTTATTTGTTTCAGAGGTACAGATCTGAGATTCAACAGTCTTGCAAAATTCACAGCGCTTACCAGAGCACATACCCTCCCCAGTGTCTATCACCCAGTCACCCCATCCTTCCCACCCCACCCCCCACTCCAGCAACCCTCAGTTTGTTTCCTGAGATTAAGAATTCCTCATATCAGTGAGATCATATGATACTTGTCTTTCTCTGATTGACTTATTTCACTCAACATAATACCCTCCAGTTCCATCCACGTCGTTGGAAATGGCAAGATCTCGTTCCTTTTGATGGCTGCATAATATTCCATTGTATATATATACCAGATCTTCTTTATCCATTCATCTGTTGATGGACATCTTGGCTCTTTCCACAGTTTGGCTATTGTGGACATTGCTGCTATAAACATCGGGGTGCACGTACCCCTTCGGATCCCTACTTTTGTATCTTTGGGGTAAATACCCAGTAGTGCAATTGCTGGACCATATGGTAGCTCTATTTTCAACTTTTTGAGGAACCTCCATACAGTTTTCCAGAGTGGCTGCACCAGCTTGCATTCCCACCAACAGTGTAGGAGGGTTCCCCTTTCTCCGCATCCCCGCCAACATCTGTCATTTCCTGACTTGTTAATTTTAGCCATTCTGACAGGTGTGAGGTGGTATCTCATTGAGGTTTTGATTTGGATTTCCCTGATGCCGAGCGATACTGAGCACTTTTTCATGTGTCTGTTGGCCATTTGGATGTCTTCTTTGGAAAAATGTCTTTTCATGTCTTCTGCCCATTTCTTGATTGGATTCTTTGTTCTTTGGGTGTTGAGTTTGATGAGTTCTTTATAGATTTTGGATACTAGCCCTTTATCTGATATGTCATTTGCAAATATCTTCTCCCATTCTGTCGGTTGTCTTTTGGTTTTGTTGACTGTTTCCTTTGCTTTGCAAAAGCTTTTTATCTTGATGAAGTCCCAATAGTTCATTTTTGCCCTTGCCTCCCTTGCCTTTGGCGATGTTTCTAGGAAGAAGTTACTTCGGCTGAGGTCAAAGAGGTTGCTGCCTGTGTTCTCCTTTAGGATTTTGATGAACTCCTGTCTCACATTGAGGTCTTTCAACCATTTGGAGTCTATTTTTGTGTGTGGTGTAAGGAAATGGTCCAGTTTCATTCTTCTGCATGTGGCTATCCAATTTTCCCAACACCATTTGTTGAAGAGACTGTCTTTTTTCCATTGGACATTCTTTCCTGCTTTGTCAAAGATGAGTTGACCATAGAGGTGAGGGTCCATTTCTGGGCTCTCTATTCTGTTCCATTGATCTATGTGTCTGTTTTTGTGCCAGTACCATGCTGTCTTGATGATGACAGCTTTGTAATAGAGCTGGAAGTCCGGAATTGTGATGCCGCCAGCTTTGCTTTTCTTTTTCAACATTCCTCTGGCTATGCGGGGTCTTTTCTGGTTCCATACAAATTTTAGGATTATTTGTTCCATTTCTTTGAAAAAAGTGGATGGTATTTTGATGGGGATTGCATTGAATGTGTAGATTGCTCTAGGTAGCATTGACATCTTCACAATATTTGTTCTTCCAATCCATGAGCATGGAATGTTTTTCCATTTCTTTGTGTCTTCCTCAATTTCTTTCATGAGTATTTTATAGTTTTCTGAGTACAGATCCTTTGTCTCTTTGGTTAGATTTATTCCTAGGTATCTTATGGTTTTGGGTGCAATTGTAAATGGGATCGACTCCTTAATTTCTCTTTCTTCTGTCTTGTTGTTGGTGTATAGGAATGCCACTGACTTCTGTGCATTGATTTTATATCCTACCACTTGACTGAATTCCTGGATGAGTTCTAGCAGTTTTGGGGTGGAGTCTTTTGGGTTTTCCACATAAAGTATCATATCATCTGCAAAGAGTGAGAGTTTGACTTCTTCTTTGCCGATTTGGATGCCTTTGATTTCTTTTTGTTGTCTGATTGCTGTGGCTAGGACTTCTAATACTATGTTGAATAGCAGTGGTGATAGTGGACATCCCTGCCGCGTTCCTGACCTTAGGGGGAAAGCTCTCAGTTTTTCCCCATTGAGAATGATATTCGCTGTAGGTTTTTCATAGATGGCTTTTATGATATTGAGGTATGTACCCTCTATGCCTATACTCTGAAGAGTTTTGATCAAGAAAGGATGCTGTACTTTGTCAAATGCTTTTTCTGCATCTATTGAGAGGATCATATGATTCTTGTTCTTTCTTTTGTTAATGTATTGTATCACATTGATTGATTTGCGGATGTTGAACCAACCTTGCAGCCCAGGGATAAATCCCACTTGGTCATGGTGAATAATCCTTTTAATGTACTGTTGGATCCTATTGGCTAGTATTTTGGTGAGAATTTTTGCATCCATGTTTATCAGGGATATTGGTCTGTAATTCTCCTTTTTGATGGGGTCTTTGTCTGGTTTTGGGATCAAGGTAATGCTGGCCTCATAAAATTAGTTGGGAAGTTTTCCTTCCATTTCTATTTTTTTGAACAGTTTCAGAAGAATAGGTATTAATTCTTCTTTAAATGTTTGGTAGAATTCCCCTGGGAAGCCTTCTGGCCCTGGGCTTTTGTTTTTTGGGAGATTTTTGATGACTGCTTCAATTTCCTTAGTGGTTATAGGTCTGTTCAGGTTTTCTATCTCTTCCTGGTTCAGTTTTGGTAGTTGGTACATCTCTAGAAATGCATCCATTTCTTCCAGGTTATTTAATTTGCTGGCATAGAGTTGCTCATAATATGTTCTTATAATTGTTTGTATTTCTTTGGTGTTGGTTGTGATCTCTCCTCTTTCATTCATGATTTTGTTGATGTGGGTCATTTCTCTTCTCTTTTTGATAAGTCTGGCCAGGGGTTTATCAATCTTGTTAATTCTTTCAAAGAACCAGCTCCTAGTTTTGTTGATCTGTTCTACTGTTCTTTTAGTTTCTATTTCATTGATTTCTGCTCTGATCTTTATGATTTCTCTTCTCCTGCTGGGTTTAGGCTTTATTTGCTGTTCTTTCTCCAGCTCCTTTAGGTGTAGGGTTAGGTTGTATACTTGAGACCTTTCTTGCTTCTTGAGAAAGGCTTGTATTGCTATATACTTTCCTCTTAGGACTGCCTTTGCTGCATCCCAAAGATTTTGAATAGTTGTGTTTTCATTTTCATTGGTTTCCATGTATTTTTTTAATTCTTCTTTAATTTCCTGGTTGACCCATTCGTTCTTTAGTAGGATGCTCTTTAGCCTCCATGTATTTGAGTTCTTTCTGACTTTTGTCTTGTGATTGAGCTCTAGTTTCAAAGCATTGTGGTCTGAAAATAGGCAGGGAATGATTCCAATCTTTTGGTACCGGTTGAGACCTGATTTATGACCTAGGATGTGATCTATTCTGGAGAATGTTCCATGGGCACTAGAGAAGAATGTGTATTCCGTTGCTTTGGGGTGGAATGTTCTGAATATGTCTGTAAAGTCCATTTGGTCCAGTGTGTCATTTAAAGTCTTTATTTCCTTGTTGATCTTTTGCTTAGATGATCTGTCCATTTCAGTGAGGGGGGTGTTAAAGTCCCCCACTATTATTGTATTGTTGTCGATGTGTTTCTTTGCTTTTGTTATTAATTGGCTTATATAATTGGCTGCTCCCATGTTAGGGGCATAGATATTTACAATTGTTAGATCTTCTTGTTGGATAGATCCTTTAAGTATGATATAGTGTCCTTCCTCATCTCTTATTACAGTCTTTGGTTTAAAATCTAATTTGTCTGATATAAGGATTGCCACCCCAGCTTTCTTTTGGTGTCCATTAGCATGGTAAATGGTTTTCCACCCCCTCACTTTCAATCTGGGGCTGTCTTTGGGTCGAAAATGAGTCTCTTGCAGACAGCATATTGATGGGTCTTGTTTTTTAATCCAGTCTGATAGCCTGTGTCTTTTGATTGGGGCATTGAGCCCATTTACATTCAGGGTAACTATTGAAAGATAGGAATTTAGTGCCATTGTATTGCCTGTAAGGTGACTGTTACCGTATATTGTCTGTGTTCCTTTCTGGTCTATGTTGCTTTTGGGGTCTCTCTTTGCTTAGAGGACTGCTTTCAAGATTTCCAGTAGGGCTGGTTTTGTGTTTGCAAATTCCTTTAGTTTTTGTTTGTCCTGGAAGCTTTTTATCTCTCCTTCAATTTTCAATGACAGCCTAGCTGGATATAGTATTCTTGGCTGCATATTTTTCTCGTTTAGTGCTCTGAATATATCCTGCCAGTCCTTTCTGGCCTGCCAGGTCTCTGTGGATAGGTCTGTTGCCAATCTAATGTTTCTACCCTTGTAGGTTACATATCTCTTCTCCCGAGCTGCTTTCAGGATTTTCTCTTTGTCTATGAGACTCGTAAGTTTTACTATTAGATGTCGGGGTGTTGACCTATTTTTATTGATTTTGAGAGGGGTTCTCTGTGCTTCCTGGATTTTCATGCCTGTTTCCTTCCCCAAATTAGGGAAGTTCTCTGCTATAATTTGCTCCATTATACCTTCTGCCCCTCTCTCTCTTTCTTCTTCTTCTGGGATCCCAATTATTCTAATGTTGTTTCGTCTTATGGTATCGCTTATCTCTCGAATTCTGCCCTCGTGATCCAGTAGTTGTTTATCTCTCTTTTTCTCAGCTTCTTTATTTTCCATCATTTCATCTTCTATATTACTGATTCTCTCTTCTGCCTCATTTATTCTAGCAGTTAGCGCCCCCATTTTTGATTGCACCTCATTAATAGCCTTTTTGATTTCTACTTGGTTGGATTTTAGTTCTTTTACTTCTCCAGAAAGGGTTTCTCTAATAACTTCCATATTTTTTTCAAGCCCAGCTAGTATCTTTAAAGTGATGATTCTGAACTCTAGATCTGACATTGTACTAATGTCTGTATTGAGTAGGTCCCTGGCAGTCGGTACTACCTCTTGTTCTTTTTGTTGAGGTGATTTTTTCCGTCTTGTCATTTTGTGCAGAGGAGAATAGATTAATGAGAGAACAAAATGCTAGCAGAGTAACAACGTCCCCAGAAAATATACTCTAAACCAATCAGAAAAAACGTGAAGCAGTGGGAAAAGAAAGGGAAAGAGAGAAAAAAGAAAAAGAAAAAAAAGAAAAAGATAAAGATAAAAACAAAAGCAAACAAAACAAAACAACAACAAAAAAACCAGAATGTGATCAAATATGATCAGTGCCACACACTAGATTTGGGGTATATTTTGGTCTTTTAGAAGAAAGTGCCTCCCAAAATTTTAAAGAAAGAAAAACTTATATATGTACAAAAATAAGGGTTGATATGATGAAGGGATGGAATATGACTGTAAAGATGGAAATTATAAAAAATTTTATAAA